>NW_016159555.1:19436-25584 GCF_001687245.7 Rhagoletis zephyria
ATTTTAGAGTTTTTTTCACATGCCGAAATTGTAACATTTTTCCCCATTTTAATTGCAGGTATGTACACAGTATTTAACTATGCTATATGGCTTTATCACCCGCACTTAACCAACCTGGAAAGACGCGTACAATATTACCTACAGTTGTACATAAATAAGTATGTATGAATGCATTTAGTTCACCCAATGTGCCGCTACTACTTACATACATATGTATGAAATAAAGCATTATTTCATATAGGGAATTACTGTTTATTCAACAGGAATTTAACACAAATTTAATTAATTTCAAACATATGAAAGTTTATATGTCGTTCAGGATGGTTTTCGCTCGCGTGTTCGTTGTCAACTAACTGCTCGTGAATTAACTTCGCTTCGTCTCTCTTGCGTTGTGTCGGTGGCAAGTAAGCAAGCAGAATTGGCAACAGGGTTGCAAATGATTGGCGGAGGAATAGAGTTGCTTACAGTCGGCTATCCTGCTCAATGGGAACGCCCTCGTTCCCGCCACCAGTTTCGGAGTTGGACTCTTGGTCGCCGTCGGTTTCGTCGTCGGGTGGCAACGCGCACCATTGTTTTAATTTGTCGGTAGAGTAGATAGATGTATAATGCTTTTGCGAACGCTTCGATTGCGGTAGGTCTTCGATAACATATCGGTCTTTATCGAGAACCTTCGTGACGATAAACGGGCCTTTGTAGCGTGGCTCGAGTTTTCGTGAGCACCCAGTGCTAGGAGGTTCATTCTCGGCAAGGACCAAGTCTCCTTCTTCAAAAGACTTTGGTTTAGCATATTTTCCGTCGTAACGTAGCTTAGCGGCTGCTCTTTGGTCATTTACTCGGGACGCTGCGGTAGTTCGTAAGTTTCGAAGTTCCTCGTCGCTTAAGTAGTTACTGTCGTGTAGGCTTGATACAATTCTGTTCTTCAGGATGTCACGAGGATGAAACCCATAGAGAAGCTCATAGGGGGTACAAAGCGTAGTGGAGTTCTTCATGGTATTGATGCACCACTGAACGTTGCGGATGTTCTCATCCCAGCGCTTGTCGTTTGTAGTGGAGGGTAAAAGCATTGATAATATAGTGCGATTGGTACGTTCAGCATGACCGTTGGCTCGTGGTGTACGCACCGCTGCTAGAATATGCTTAACGTTGTTATCGGCGCAATACTTCTGGAAATCACGAGATGTAAAGGCAGTACCGCGGTCGGTAACGATCCGCTCCGGCATGCCTACGTAGCTGCTTACATCGTTCAATACCTCGATCACACATTTAGTAGAAGTGTTCTTAACTGCACGAAGGATTGTGAACTTCGTGAACGCGTCGACGATGACTAGCAGATGTTCGTTTCGCTTAGCGCTCTTGGGAAACGGTCCGAGGTGGTCTATGTGCACGGTCTTAAATGGAGTTGGGTCGATGTCGTCAAAATGGTATTGGGCTTCCTTCTTTACCCCTTTGCGCTTGTAGTACGCACATTCTACGCAGGATTTTAAATAGCTTTTGACGAAGTTCCGCATCCTAGGAAACCAAAGATGATCCAGCAGTCGTTGTAGCGTCTTCTCGACACCCATATGTCCAGCGCGATCATGGGCGTCTTGAGTTACTCGATGTCTCAGGGTTTTAGGGACGACCCATAACGGTTTGTTGTCTACTCGCCGAAATAGTCTGTTGTCCTTAATAACGTAGTCTCCATCAGGTGATTGGTTCTTCGTCTTAATATCGTTGATAATCTCTCGCAGTTTATAGTCTTGGATTTGCATGCTGAAGAGCCAGTCAGACTCGTCGATCGCCACCTTGGATATACGTAGATGTGCCGTATCTGATTCAGTCGATTCTTCTGCGGGAGCTCGGCTTAAGGCGTCGACGTGCTCCATTCTTCTGCCTGGTCTATGTTGTATGTCGATGTCATAATCTTGGATCTTAAGCCACCAACGCGCGATACGTGGGATTAGTTCTTTCTTCTTCATTGCAGTTTGAATCGCGTTACAATCCGTTCTTACGATGATACTTTTGCCGTAAATGTAGTGCCTGAATCGTTCGAGTGATTCTACCACGGCTAAAGCTTCCAGCTCGAAGCTGTGAAACTTCCTCTCGCCGGCGGACGTTGCTCGACTGTAGTAAGCGACCAGCTTGAGGCCATCGCCTTCTCGCTGCAGCAACACACCTGCTAACCCGACCAAACTTGCATCTGTGTGAAGCTCGTGCTCAGCATCTACGCGATATGCAGCCAGTAGAGGTTTTGACGCCAATATACCTTTGAGCTGATTAAAAGCTTCACTCTGCTCTGATAACCATCGGAAATCGGCACCCTTTCGCAAAAGTTTCCGCAACGGTTCGGAAATTAATGCATAGCCAGGGACGAATTTCCGAAAGTAACCGCTAAGTCAGAGGAACCGACGCACATCATTCACATTCTTGGGTTTGGCAAAATCTGATACAGCTTGAGTTTTCACCTCACCTGGCGTTATACCATCAGGGGTAATTTCGTGACCTAGGAACGTTATAGAATTTTTCAGAAAGGTACACTTTTTCGCGTTTAGAGTAAGTCCGGCTTCTTGTAGGGCAGAGAGTACTCGTCGCAACTTCTCAGCCATTTCGTCGACCGAATTACTGCCTACTAAAATGTCATCCATGTACAATATCATGTCGCCTTGTCTAGTCTTGTCCTGAACTTTTGCCATCAATCGTTGGAAAGCTACAGGAGCATTTTTAAGTCCAAAAGGCATCCTTTTGAACTCATATAACCCATCTGGGGTAATAAAAGCCGTATATTTACGAGAACCGGCCGCGATGGGTATCTGATAGTAGCCGCTATTTAGGTCCAAGACCGTGAAAAATTTATACTGCTTCGCCTCGTACAAACGCTCTTCGATGTTAGGAACCGGGAAGATTTATTTTTTCATCAATTGATTCAATCGCCTATAGTCTACGCAAAGACGATCACTACCGTCCTTCTTCTTTACTACCACGAGAGGGCTTGCGTACTCTGAAACTGATTTTATAATTATATCGTTAGCTTCAAGTTCGTTTATCATTT
The DNA here is from genome assembly GCF_001687245.7 of Rhagoletis zephyria. Classification (NCBI taxonomy): domain Eukaryota; kingdom Metazoa; phylum Arthropoda; class Insecta; order Diptera; family Tephritidae; genus Rhagoletis; species Rhagoletis zephyria. The sequence continues at coordinate 22,465 of NW_016159555.1, forward strand.
CCGTAACTATTGCTTTTTTGGGCGCTGGTATGCGATACGGAGGTTGCGCTACAATTCTTTTGTCGTTAAGTTCAATTGTCATTTCGATTAAATTTGTCTTGCCAATGCCGTTCAAACCCTCGGCAATCACATCACCGAACGCTTCTAGAACAGCGCCCAGTTTCGAACGTTGGGTTTGATCTTGTACATCGCTTACTAGCTGGGCAATATCGATATTCTTTTTGCCATTAACTTCAACGCGTTTACTCATGAAAATTAAAGGTCCATCGTTTTTTTCGAACTTTACCGATTCGCTAGTTAATATATTTTGTCCAATTAAAAAGTCTGTTTGTAAAAGAGAGTCATCGACCACATAAAACGTTGTATTAATACATGTTTCGCCTATTTTTATATTAAGTGCACACATCTCGCATATAATAAGACTACCACCGCCAAAGCCATTCAATTGCGTTTGGCATTTGTCGCGCTTCGCGTTCAGCATTTTAGCTATCGATGAACGCACCATACTGCACTGGCTACCAGTGTCTACAAACGCTTTAAAAGTTTCAGATCCAACCTCGATAGATTTTATAAAATACTCGTCTAATTTGGAAACTTCAGTTCGGCGAACATCGTACCCCCGTTTACCGCAATTTTGTGGTTCGTTTCGACCATGAACTTTACTGCAATCGATACTAGGCGCGCCGCTGCGGCTTGGGGCATTTGCTCGAGATATGACCGACCTCTTTGCAATTATAGCACGTAATTTTCGATTTTGTGGCTTGTTGAAATTGTTGCTCTTGAACGTTGGCAGGCGCACTTTTATATTTAACGTCACTGATTTTATTGCGATTAGCCAGATAATCTTCGATGGCTTCACGCATTTCTTTTACGGTTTTAAATTTCAAAGCGGCAATTGCAACTTGTAGTTCGCGATGACGTAGCCCGGCGCGTATATAGTTAATTATCGCGGACTCGCTAAGTTTATATTGCTTACCAACCGCACAAATTCGAAAACAGTAATCAATTAATCGTTCATTTGACTTTCGCACATTTTCACTCATCACCCGATGTATCTGTGCTTCATCGAGGTGAACGCCGAATTCTGCCACTAAATCATTTGCAAAATCGTTCCATGTTGTATGCACTCTTGGCTGAGCGTCAAGCCACATGCGCGCTACGCCCCGCAATCTACTATACACGGCCAAAAGCACACATTTTTCATCAAATTGATACGCGCGAACAACACTACTAACACGATCTGTGAATTGTTCCACCGTGAGCGATTGGGGATTTGTCGGGTCAAATTCTGGAATTGTTTCACTTATTTCTTTCACGGACTCTTTGCGCCCATTCGCACTTTGCCAACTCGGGGTAGCTATGGGGTTTGCAACACTTTCGCGCTGTCGATCGTTTCCTGCATTTTCATTGGATGCGTTTTGCCGTAATAACACCAATATATTGTCCAGCGCGCCACGAAGTTCATCCGTTTGCTCTTGCAAATTAGCATTCGCATTCGCGTTCACCACTACCGACGGCACTTGTATTTCGTCAGAATCGTTGTTATCAAGCAAACGCTGCACAAGCTCAGCACGCGAGCCAGACGTTAGCAAATTTCTTTGAGAGAGCACTGATTTTAATTGATCAGTTCGCAAATCCACAATTTTTACCGCTGCACCGTCGTCAATTTCCTGCATTTCCATTTTTTGTTTTGATCGTAAGTTCATATTTATTTTTATTTTTTTCTTTACGCTTTTTGTCGTTTACTTTAAATTCGCTTCATGTTCCGATTTTACCCGTTTCGTTTTGCCGTTTACGCTCTTATTCTTTGCTTCGTTTAACCGATTATCGCAGTTTTTTCACTCGTTTCCACGTTTGTCTTACATTGATTCGCCTAAGTTTCGCATGCGTTTAAAAATTTGGCCGTTGCACGTTCGTTTGTTTGATCGCTGATATGTTGTTGGTAGGATTGCCCTACGCTTCGCAGTTACACAGTCTCGCTTGCACACACAGCCGTTCGTTCTGTTGAAAATCGCTAACAAACCGACGTCAGCAATTTCTAGAATGTTCGCTAAGAATTTTCACTGCACAATGCGTTTTGTATGTCCGCATTTATACCACACAACTAATTACACTCGAATTTGGGCAAACATCCCTCTTCTGAACTATGAAATAAGGCATTATTTCATATAGGGAATTACTGTTTATTCAACAGGAATTTAACACAAATTTAATCAATTACAAAGATATGAAAGTTTATATGTCGTTCAGGATGGTTTCGCTCGCGTGTTCGTTGTCAACTAACTGCTCGTGAATTAACTTCGCTTCGTCTCTCTTGCGTTGTGTCGGTGGCAAGTAAGCAAGCAGAATTGGCAACAGGGTTGCAAATGATTGGCGGAGGAATAGAGTTGCTTACATATGTATAAATTTCCACTGAGCAAAAAAGCACTAGTTTAATAGCACGTACACGTGATAGAAGTAAAACTTCTTAAAAACAGCACATGTATGCGCCCCACACCCGGTAGAAATCTTAACAAAAATAAACTACGAGACTATCAGACGAAGACAGTTGTTTATTGTATCCAAAGCTGGTACCAATTTGATAAGTTTTTATCGCATCTTATATTTATTTTTAATTTTTTCGAATACAAAGGATATGATCATTCTTTTTCGCTTTATTCCGTATTCGAAAATTATATGTTTCAATGGACACATCGATTTGAATACATAATTTAGATTTAGATAATATTTTTAGCAATTTATTTGAGAAAAATAAAACATTTAGATTATTGTTTGTATTTTCGTCGATTTTAAATTTGCTACCCCAAAATAATTGATATCAAATAAAACACCTCTTTGAGGTAAAATTTTCGAATGACGAAAGCTGAACTAGAAACACACAATTTATGATATCAATTTCGTGACGAAAATTATACGCATTTTTTTAACTGCTCTGGAAACTGACGCAAAATAGTATTATTTATTCGGAACGTTGCGAATTTCTGTCTACTCTTAGAAACACCACATAAAAAATCAGAACTTTAGCAACGATTCGTATGGATAATACTATTTTGCGTCAGTTTCTAGAGCAGTTAAAAAAATGCGTATAATTTTCGTCACGAAATTGATATCATAAATTTT
>NW_016159555.1:31203-41023 GCF_001687245.7 Rhagoletis zephyria
CAATATTTCGAAATTTAAGGACGCTAATTTACTTAAAATGTATACACCCCGGCTTATCATGTAGCGGTAGCTTTCGGAAAGGTGGAAAACATATATTTAATACTTGCTCCGCCCGAACTTAGACTTTCTTACTTGTTTAATCTTAAAAAAAATATTGTAAAAGCTATAATCACTTTTTTAAAGGTAGCAAAGGCTAAAAAAGGCAAATATCTTAAAAAAGGCAAAAAAAAAGGCAAATATCTTAAAAAAGGTAAAAAAAGGCAACTTCAAATGTGTATATATGGAATCAGGGAAAGCTAAATCGTGGACATTCTTAATCGAATATACTCTATCTCTTTAGCAGAAAAAAAGGCAATTTCCATAAAATCCGTTCCCTGTATATATATATATACTAGCCGGCCTCATTTTTTTAAATTGAATGAACTATGCAAATCTAAATTCATTAACAAAGAATGCCGTCGCGTATTAATATAACAGATTGTCGCTTACTCATATGTTAGTGTTTGGCCGAGCTTCTCCTTCGATTTGTGGTGTGCGCCTTGATCTTGTGACAGAAAGGGGAGGGACCTACAGTTTTACGCCGACTCCGAACGGCGATTGTATTTTTATGAGAAGCTGTTTTTCATGGCAGGAATACACTCGGAGGTTTGCCATTGCCTGCCAAGGGGCGACCGCTGTTACGAAAAACCCTTTTTTCTACATTTTTTTGCGATGTTGCTTTGACCAGGGCTTGAAGTCAGGCGTGCGGAGTGGAAGGTGCTTACCACTACACCACAGCGGCCGCATATTATACATAAATCATTTTTAAATAAGTGGCAACCCCACTTAAACAAAAATAAAAAAAAAATATTTCACATGCAGAGACCATATCCTTTTACTTGGTACCTCAGCTTTTAGTCCAACAATCGGTGAAGATCTGATAATTTTTAAAAAGTGGCAGCCCTACTCAAAAAGTAATACATTACTGAACATCTAAACATATTTTAGACAGGTGGCAACCTTATAGGTATGTAAAGTAATAAAGATAATATTCCTATCGATACAGACTATACTCAAAAAATCTCGTCTAAATCCGTAGCTTTTGAGATTACCGTGTTCAGGGAATCCCGACTTTCTTTTGAACTATGCATAGAAGATACTAATTTTTAAATAGGTGGCAACCCTACAAAAAAAAAATAAAGTTTTTGTACATGCGCAGGCCATGCCCCTTCATTTTATATCTGATTTTGGAACCCAACGAACGGCGAAAATCTTTTTACTTTTTATTAGAGGGCAACCCTACCCAGAAAAATAATCCATTATTGCACATCTAGAAGCCAAGTTTTTACGTTTGACAGCGACGGTGCAGAACTGATGCCTACGCTTATTATGATTGTATATAGTAATTTTATCAACACGTGGCACCCTATTAAAAAAATAAAACATTTGTGCTTTTCTAGTGGCCCATCCCTTTCATTTGACACCTCAACTTTTGTAATCCAGCGAACGGTGCGGTCTAATATTTTTCTAGACAGGTGGCAACCCTATCAAAATTCTAAATGAAAAATGCCACTCTCCCATCGATGCAAAGTATATTGGAGAAAATCTCGCCAAAATCCGTTCAGTAGTTTTCGAGATTACCGCGTACAAAGAATCTCGACTTTCCTTTATACTATGTATAGATGCAAGCTTTTGATGGCTCCAAGCCCTAGTATTGGGGTCTTGGCAGTATAAGTTACAAGCAATCCTGAGTTGTACATGCTGAAAAAACTAGAGATAGCGTTAGGCATATATTATATCTTATACGTGGCTACGTGGCTTTTACCTAATTAAAGGCCAGACTTGTAACTATAGACATCGGGTACCTAGTAATTGTATGATGGCAACTGTTCGATTTAGGCGTTACCAAAAGCATATTGTCGTTGCAAAACACTGATCTCAAAGTGCAACCCTGTCGGTGGTCTGATATTTGACGAAGGATTGAAGGAGATCAAAAACCGGCACATACAAATAAGATCCCGTTCACTGTTTTTCACATCATTCCAAATTTTCGCCGAGAAAGCAGCGGGTGCAAAGGCACCAATTTGAAACGTAAAAAGTTAAGACTCCTGCAAACATAACTGAGCCAAAAGTGGTCAAAGTCTTCGTTTTTCGGTGTCATCGTCATTGGCCATCAAGTGTACGTACTTTTATCGTCATCGTCCATTAAATGTGCATATTTTCGTGGTTATTGTCATCGTCTATCAACTGTGCGGACATTTTCATCGTCATCGTCCATCATATTTATTTAGTCCTCGTCCATCAACCGTATGCAGTCTCGTTGAGTTCACCATCACCGTCCATCAAAGAAGTCGCCATCGGCATCTTCATCGTCAGAGGCTCGTTTTTGTCGTCATCAAGGCTATTTTTCCAACGCAAATTGGCCATAATTTGTAAAATCATACACGCAAGTTTTAATTGGAATAAATAATTCATATTCCATTGTATTTCTAAAACTAAAAATTGTCTTTGTCATCCACAAAAAGTTTTCCAATTTATTTTGTCTCTGTTGCCGTTTGCGTGTGTGTGCGTTGCCGTAAGGAAGTAAGTGGCCGTTAAATCAGACAAGCCGTTAGTGGGAATTCTACTGCTTATAGAAGACTGGAAGTTTGCCGTATGGAAAAACAGTTTATCAAGCCACATCGCAAATAAGCACGTACAGTTTTTCTTTCTTGAAGACTCTGCGACTTGTACAGGGTTTTAAGCAGACTTTGTGAGAAATAGCACACGTACATACATCTGCACGTACGTTTTTTTGAAAAGCGTTTTTTAGTTGTGCTAACGTAACTTCGCGAATATTCTGCGACAAATCGAAAATGTTTACAAGAAGCCAGGCAAACGGAACCCGAGTTGCAGCGGATGCCGATGCTAGCAACTCCGATTCGGACGTAGATGCGACCGTTGTTAATATTGGAGCCCAGGGTGTCGCGACACAAACGCAAATAAACGCCGGAAGCGATGCGATAGCCACTTTAGTGCTGCGGGAACGAATGGAAATGGATTCAGCCAATGCCACCGCACCAACTTCCGAGGTACAGCCGCCACGTCCACAGCTTCCTCAAGCTGTACAACAATTGCCTGTAGTACAGCCGCCAGTGTTGCTGCCAACGAATGCATCACAGTTTATAGAGGGTTATCCTCTGCCAACCTTCGATGGTAGTCCGGAAGATTGGCCATTATTTTTTGCAAATTATGTGGACACTACGGCGGAGTTCGGCTATAACAATAGGCAAAACCTCATGCGATTGCAGAAAGCGCTGCAAGGTAATGCCAAACGGGCGGTTGTGTCTATGCTAATATACCCTGACGACGTGCCTAAAGTTATGAAGGTGCTGGAGTTCAATTTTGGCCGGCACGATTTATTAATCCGTGCGCAACTACGAAAGGTGCAACAGTTTCCCGCAATCCACGACAATCGGCTAGACCAGGTTCTGGAATTTTCTAACCGGGTTCGTAACATTTCAGCCTTCTTCAAATCAGCAAGATGTGAGCACCACCTCATGAACCCAACACTTCTCGAACAGCTAATCTCGAAACTGCCGCCGTCAAAGCAATTCGAATGGAGCAAACATGCCGCCAGTATCTCGCCGTTTCCTACAGTGGGGAACTTTGCTGATTGGCTGAGTGACTTGGCCAAAGTTGTGTCCATAATGCCTGACGTCGCTGACATATCGCTGCGGTATAGCCAACCACCGTTGCCNATGCCGCCAGTATCTCGCCGTTTCCTACTGTGGGGAACTTTGCTGATTGGCTGAGTGACTTGGCCAAAGTTGTGTCCATAATGCCTGACGTCGCTGACATATCGCTGCGGTTTAGCCAACCACCGTTGCCATTGTCGCGACAAAGTACAAACGCCAATCGGTAGTCTGGGTCGAGCGGAGGTCCAGTTCGTCGAGTTCTACATAGTAGTGAGGAGCAGCGCGTATGCCTATGTTGCAAACAGTCTCACGTCATAACCAATTGCCGAAAATTTGCGTGGCTGGACTGTGCAGCTAAATTTATTCGGAACGTTGCGTTTTCTGCCAGAAACAAAAAATAAAAAACAGAACTTATGCAACGATTCGTATGAATAAAAAAGATTTTCCGTACGTTTCAAAGGCAGTCAAAAAATTCGTATAATTTTCGTCACGCTCCATCAAGTGATTGTACCATCAGGCTCGAAGCATATAACTTACCAGCATGCTGGTACAATATTAATTTCTTTACAAATGAGGTCGAGGAAAGATCGAGATGATTAGAGCCGAAATTTCACAATTTTTCTACCATTTTCTTAAACATTGTTTTTTGTTTTTAATTCTCAACTGCAATATCGTGAACTTAATCTTCCACAAACACGACTTTGACTCATATAGTGCAAGAAATTTCCACCAAAATACTTTTTACCTAGAAAATTGAGCTAATTTCACCACTCATGACACCAGCATGCTGGTACAAATTTTCAAATAGTTTTTGAAGCCACACCAGCAGCTGATACAATCACACCACGAGAACATACACGGTCAATCGACTTGATGGGCCATTTAGCAAATTAAGCTTATTAAGGGACGTAAACTTATCTATTTCAAACTATAGTTAAATCGTTAATAGATAAGTTAACAGCCCGTACACTTTTACAGTATGTATGTATAAAAACGTAAGGACCATACAAAACATATATATATATACTAGCAAATGCCCGCTTGCTTCGCGGCGCCTAATAAGATCTTTTGCGTTGGCCAATTCAAAAATAGCGTTTAAAAGTAAAATCAGTCTGTTAAGTAAGCATTTTTAGTTTAAATTGAAACGACTAAAAAACGGAATCACACATATGCCAAGAATAGTAGCGCTGTGATTCCATATGGAATACTAATCCCTTTCGATGTAATGCGTTTTACCTATGGTCTTATTTCCTCCTGTGAGATCTCTGTCAAGCGTGCATAATATTCTTCTATGATCCTGCAACTTCAGGCACATTGGCTAAATGAGTCGTGTGATCTCATGAATATCGTTCACATGAAGCCATTGATATACCTATCGTGTTCCTTCTTGGACAGATGTGGTCGTCCCTTTCCTTGTCAATTCGCCACTTTTACAATTCGTCTTAATATTTATGAATTGGTTCCTTGAGTCTTACTGCTGTAATAACGGCTGCCTCGAGCAACTTCGTCAATCGGAGGTAGATGCAAGATCACGCCTACACAGTGTTACGGTCTTTATATGCATACTTAAACGCATCCTTGATTTAGCTATCTGAAAAGTAAATTCGTCTAAGATAAACAAACCCCATGGGGGTTTCTATATATTTCGGGTGCAGCGTCATCCATGGGCATGATTCAATAATACAAGGTTCGATAAACTGACAGTTGTCTCTTACGCCTAAATTACGTAATTCAGGTAGATATATTAATATTTCGCTCAATATTTCGCTTAAAATGCCAGATTTCTTGCAAATACATTAGAATTTACAAAAGGAAATTCACTACTAATTGCCTAATTTGCGCACTTTTCTACTACCATTTTCGCAACAAGGGATTACATTCTTGCCCTTTCTCTTTCCTTCCTAAATGCAACCTTTTGTAAGGGAGTGTCAAACCGCGGCTGTCAATAATTATCTAACCTTGTGTTATTGAATCATGATCCATGGGGTCCCTTTTCTGCAAAACCTATGCTTGTCATGCAATGAATACGAATTATGAATTCCAATCAGATTTTATAAAAATACGGATTTTCTAAATACCTAAACTCCAGCGGGTCCATTTTTAGCAAAGGAACTTTTCATCATACAGGTAGTCACGCTGCGAATTTGAACGAAATCTGTTAATAAATACGATTTTTATAAGTAACTCTACACCAGCGCCACCAGCGTGTTTTCTAGTTGCCTATAACAGGACCTCCGACAATTTGACTGGGCTCTATTGAGTGGTTTTTGAGTTTCCTTTTTTCCTTCTTCTTCCTTATCCTGAGTTTCGCCCGAAAAAAAATCACGCGAAAATTTTGATTCCACCCATATTAAGATGGAACTTATGATAAGGCTGAATATGTTTCGAAAGAAAAAACTCGTCATGAAAGTAATAAACGTTTCGAATGTTTATTAACAAAATAGGTCCATAAATACGGCTTTTATAAATAACTCGACTCCAGCACCACCTATCGGCTCCGTTTTTGGTGAACGTATTTTCCATCATGCTGAAACTACACCTTTTGAACTTGAAAGAAATCGGTTCATAAATACGAATTTTATAAATAACTCGACTCCCGCGCCAACTAGCGAGTCTATTTTTGGTAAGCGTATTTGCCATCATGCTGGTAGCTTACATTTTGAATTTAAAAGAAATCGGTTCATAAATACGATTTTTATAAACAACTCGACCCCAGCGCAACCTACCGAGTTTTCTGGTAGCCTATAATAGGACCATATATGCAAGGTATAACCTCTGAAAATTTGACTGAAATCTATGCAGTAGTTTTTGAGTTAACTCCGAACAACGAAAACGGCTATAATTTTTAGTCTAGTCTTTCCTAGTTTTAAAATTCATCTCTTACATAAATGAAAAAAAAATGAGATCAAATTACGCGTATACAACTTTTTCATGCCAAGTATGAATAAATTCTTCAAAGGGCTAAGAAAAGGGCTAGGGGCAATTTCAAACTTATGTGGCCAAAAAAAGGATGTGGTAGCTACATCTAGCCACTAAAGGGCTAAAACGGCAACACTGGTAGCAGCACCTTCAATCATGCCAGAAGAAATAGACCGTCGTGCAAGACACATTGATTTTTATTAATTTGAATCGGCATCCTTACAATAAAATTATGTATTCATGTATGCCTTTTGTTCGATGGTTCCTCTTTTTGCGAGTTCGTCTTGCTCTCTCATTCTGGTATTTGTTGACGTCACGCCCAAAGCATAACAAGGTAGAAGTTATTTCGACATTTCTCTCTTTTGCACTGCGACTGAAATGTCAACTCTTAACCATATACTATTCAAAATCTTAGTTTTTTAATTTTTTAATTTAAATTTCCAATTGTGAGCTATGCGACTGATTTTAAATACATAATAAAATGAAAAAGAATTACGGGCGGTATGTTATGTTTGGCAAGAGCCTCGACAACAGACTTGTGTGTTAGTCTAAACTTCCTAATTGTCAAGTTAAGCGACAACGGTGGGCAAATTGCTGCGATGTTTCATTAGGAAACTTTTCACGTGTGCGCGAAAACCATTTTAGTGCCAGTGACTTTATTTGTTGCCCATCACAGCCGAGTCTTTCTAAGCGGACCCGTTTGTTCCCAGGTGCAGGATTTATCATACCGAATATGAAGAGAAAATCTCCTACTCATATACATCGATAGACCAACTTTCAAATGGTGGTCTGATAAAACCTAAACCAGAATTCCTTGTTGACATAAAGAAACTGGAAGTAATTTTTAATAAATTTAATGGAACGGAAACTTCGAATTGCAAAAATTTAATAGTTAAATTATTGAAGTTAAGTTGTGATGTAAATTTAGAAGGACTAAACTTTTTTTAATGTCTAATATACTTTAGAAATAAGTATTTGAATAAAAAATAAGTGCTCAAAAACATTAGACATATGAGTGTGTTTCATTTAGTGTGTAATTTTGTGTAAGTATGCATTTCCACATTTACATTAAAACGAAAATGCTATAACTAAAATGAAGCTGGTTCTAACGGGGTTTTCAATAATTTCATATTTACCAAAACTTTCATTTCAAAGATATTGAGTTTTATCAAATATGGTAAATGCACAACAAAAGGTTAATTTCTTTGCTTACATTTTTTGACATAACAGTCAGCTATTAGTCTGTTCCTTTGAACTTCGAACTAAAACCTGTGGAACTGTCAAACTAAAATTTTACTCTCTCAAGTGAGAGTAAAAGGATAACAGATGCAGAAGTGCACGGGAACGCAAAAAGCACTATTTCCTGTAAAAACGTCAGTTGGTTTGTTTACATGGCATTGGTACAACACTGATTTAACTGAAATATCACTAAATAATGATTAAAATCTATACATATTCAAATATTTCGTTGTTTACTTCCATTTTTTAACAAATATAAGGTTCCTTGCTTTCACCGCTTTCTGTTTTTGTTTGCACATGTAAATTAGCTGATCGTTTGACACTTTTCATAAACTTACAGGAAAAAAAACTCCGGACTAAATCCTGTAACTTCTGACTAGGAACAGTTGCTCAGTTACTCCCTCAAAAGTGTTCCAACTTACAGGTTTTATGTCAATAGGAACGACTTCCTGTAAGTTCTGACTAAATCCTGTAAACCGGACTGCTATTGGAACAGACTATATGAGAGAGCTCTACTGAGTTGTCACTTCTACCTTGCTGAATATGCCTTGGTCACGCCCGGTTGCTCTCAGCTTGATTGGCGAAATCTTGTATTCTATCATTCTTGCATAAAAGTTGCATGTGCGTGAGAAATTTTTGACAGTAAATTGCCGGCGCGCATGAATATTAGATTGGCCTGACAGACAGTCCCATAAACGCTCAAACCTGCTGTACGACTAGAAGAAATATCAAAATATTTTGTTTTCATCAAATCGTCTGTTAGACAAAAATTTGGTTGTACAAGAACCTACTAACAGTCCAATCTGCTGTACAACAAACATATGTTGTACAGCAATTTGGATAGTTAATGAGCGGCTTAATTTTCAAATACGTATTACACATCATGGAAGAGGACCACCATATCTGTGTCCAACATGTGTATAAGTGTCGTCAGACGTGGAAATGCAATATAATTCAAGAAGTCTTCCAAATTCAGAAAGTAGTTGCACGACCAGACACACTGCATGTAAAACGTCTTTCGAAATTTGTTTTTATTTCTGAAAAGCGATTCACAGGACAAATATGTAAGTCTGTTCATGAAATAACCTGTAATTTCTTCTGTAACTGTATACGCGATTTTGACTTAGTCTAACAAAACACGCCAGTCGTTTCTCTTCAGTGCCAATTGAAACTCTCTTTTTCGCGATTTTCACGAGGAGGTATTATATCCTAATATTTTACGCCTCTCCAGCATGTCGTTTCTGATTTCGGAGTAATTCTTTGACATATAATTGCCCAGACAGTTTTTAGTAACTTCAGCAAACGAAGTTCCAAATAGTTCAATGAACATATTTGTGAGCCATTGAAAATTCCCGCTGCAAGAAAAACCGTCAAAAATATTTTTAATTATTTCTAATGCTTGAAAAGGTTAGGGTTGCCAGATTTTGTATGCGCGAAATCAGTACATTAGACTTTTTCATGCTAAAAAACAGTCCTTTTCAGTACACTTTTATTCAAAGCAAAATTATGAATGTAAGTAACAGATAATACTTTAGAACGGCAGAGTATTTGTTTTTAACAATGTTTTGGAGTATAAATAAAATATAGTTCAAAAAATTAAAAATGTTATTCATTTAAACATTAGTGACATCATTGTACATAGGAGCCAATAAATTATTTTATATTTATAACATTTTTGAATAGCAATAATGAGATGATTTCCGTTTTCAGTGTTTAAATAGTCAAAGAATTCTATAGATTTCATATTAAATTTACTTTTAATTTGAAGTTAAGTTGCAAAAATTTTAAATAGAAGCCGGTTTCTCTCTTTGCGCCAGGAAGCAAACTTTATGTTTAAGTTACCCTGCAGGGAAAGCTACTAGTTGTGAACTAGAATTCTACCAGTTTGCGTTTCAGCCCAACTAGTTCACGTTCTATCCTTTTTCAATGTTAGCGACTGGTATTTTTAACATTGCGATGTCCTACGAGATGTCAATTGTCAGGCTATGCATCAGCATCTACTAGTA
>NW_016159555.1:41048-41192 GCF_001687245.7 Rhagoletis zephyria
CACTCGCGTGGTAAGCCTGAGGTCCCAGGTTCAAATCCTGGCGCAGCGAAAATTTTTTTATTTTCTATTTTTTACTTAATTTTTATTTTTTATAAATTTATTTTTTTGTTTAGGCTGTTTATTGTAATTTTTAAATTTAATAAA
>NW_016159555.1:41217-77938 GCF_001687245.7 Rhagoletis zephyria
ATTTTTAAATAAGTGGCAACCCCACTTAAACAAAAATAAAAAAAAAATATTTCACATGCAGAGACCATATCCTTTTACTTGGTACCTCAGCTTTTAGTCCAACAATCGGTGAAGATCTGATAATTTTTAAAAAGTGGCAGCCCTACTCAAAAAGTAATACATTACTGAACATCTAAACATATTTTAGACAGGTGGCAACCTTATAGGTATGTAAAGTAATAAAGATAATATTCCTATCGATACAGACTATACTCAAAAAATCTCGTCTAAATCCGTAGCTTTTGAGATTACCGTGTTCAGGGAATCCCGACTTTCTTTTGAACTATGCATAGAAGATACTAATTTTTAAATAGGTGGCAACCCTACAAAAAAAAAATAAAGTTTTTGTACATGCGCAGGCCATGCCCCTTCATTTTATATCTGATTTTGGAACCCAACGAACGGCGAAAATCTTTTTACTTTTTATTAGAGGGCAACCCTACCCAGAAAAATAATCCATTATTGCACATCTAGAAGCCAAGTTTTTACGTTTGACAGCGACGGTGCAGAACTGATGCCTACGCTTATTATGATTGTATATAGTAATTTTATCAACACGTGGCACCCTATTAAAAAAATAAAACATTTGTGCTTTTCTAGTGGCCCATCCCTTTCATTTGACACCTCAACTTTTGTAATCCAGCGAACGGTGCGGTCTAATATTTTTCTAGACAGGTGGCAACCCTATCAAAATTCTAAATGAAAAATGCCACTCTCCCATCGATGCAAAGTATATTGGAGAAAATCTCGCCAAAATCCGTTCAGTAGTTTTCGAGATTACCGCGTACAAAGAATCTCGACTTTCCTTTATACTATGTATAGATGCAAGCTTTTGATGGCTCCAAGCCCTAGTATTGGGGTCTTGGCAGTATAAGTTACAAGCAATCCTGAGTTGTACATGCTGAAAAAACTAGAGATAGCGTTAGGCATATATTATATCTTATACGTGGCTACGTGGCTTTTACCTAATTAAAGGCCAGACTTGTAACTATAGACATCGGGTACCTAGTAATTGTATGATGGCAACTGTTCGATTTAGGCGTTACCAAAAGCATATTGTCGTTGCAAAACACTGATCTCAAAGTGCAACCCTGTCGGTGGTCTGATATTTGACGAAGGATTGAAGGAGATCAAAAACCGGCACATACAAATAAGATCCCGTTCACTGTTTTTCACATCATTCCAAATTTTCGCCGAGAAAGCAGCGGGTGCAAAGGCACCAATTTGAAACGTAAAAAGTTAAGACTCCTGCAAACATAACTGAGCCAAAAGTGGTCAAAGTCTTCGTTTTTCGGTGTCATCGTCATTGGCCATCAAGTGTACGTACTTTTATCGTCATCGTCCATTAAATGTGCATATTTTCGTGGTTATTGTCATCGTCTATCAACTGTGCGGACATTTTCATCGTCATCGTCCATCATATTTATTTAGTCCTCGTCCATCAACCGTATGCAGTCTCGTTGAGTTCACCATCACCGTCCATCAAAGAAGTCGCCATCGGCATCTTCATCGTCAGAGGCTCGTTTTTGTCGTCATCAAGGCTATTTTTCCAACGCAAATTGGCCATAATTTGTAAAATCATACACGCAAGTTTTAATTGGAATAAATAATTCATATTCCATTGTATTTCTAAAACTAAAAATTGTCTTTGTCATCCACAAAAAGTTTTCCAATTTATTTTGTCTCTGTTGCCGTTTGCGTGTGTGTGCGTTGCCGTAAGGAAGTAAGTGGCCGTTAAATCAGACAAGCCGTTAGTGGGAATTCTACTGCTTATAGAAGACTGGAAGTTTGCCGTATGGAAAAACAGTTTATCAAGCCACATCGCAAATAAGCACGTACAGTTTTTCTTTCTTGAAGACTCTGCGACTTGTACAGGGTTTTAAGCAGACTTTGTGAGAAATAGCACACGTACATACATCTGCACGTACGTTTTTTTGAAAAGCGTTTTTTAGTTGTGCTAACGTAACTTCGCGAATATTCTGCGACAAATTGAAAATGTTTACAAGAAGCCAGGCAAACGGAACCCCAGTTGCAGCGGATGCCGATGCTAGCAACTCCGATTCGGACGTAGATGCGACCGTTGTTAATATTGGAGCCCAGGGTGTCGCGACACAAACGCAAATAAACGCCGGAAGCGATGCGCTAGCCACTTTAGTGCTGCGGCAACGAATGGAAATGGATTCAGCCAATGCCACCGCACCAACTTCCGAGGTACAGCCGCCACGTCCACAGCTTCCTCAAGCTGTACAACAATTGCCTGTAGTACAGCCGCCAGTGTTGCTGCCAACGAATGCATCACAGTTTATAGAGGGTTATCCTCTGCCAACCTTCGATGGTAGTCCGGAAGATTGGCCATTATTTTTTGCAAATTATGTGGACACTACGGCGGAGTTCGGCTATAACAATAGGCAAAACCTCATGCGATTGCAGAAAGCGCTGCAAGGTAATGCTAAACGGGCGGTTGTGTCTATGCTAATATACCCTGACGACGTGCCTAAAGTTATGAAGGTGCTGGAGTTCAATTTTGGCCGGCACGATTTATTAATCCGTGCGTAACTACGAAAGGTGCAACAGTTTCCCGCAATCCACGACAATCGGCTAGACCAGGTTCTGGAATTTTCTAACCGGGTTCGTGAAATCAGCAAGATGTGAGCACCACCTCATGAACCCAACACTTCTCGAACAGCTAATCTCGAAACTGCCGCCGTCAAAGCAATTCGAATGGAGCAAACATGCCGCCAGTATCTCGCCGTTTCCTACAGTGGGGAACTTTGCTGATTGGCTGAGTGACTTGGCCAAAGTTGTGTCCATAATGCCTGACGTCGCTGACATATCGCTGCGGTATAGCCAACCACCGTTGCCATTGTCGCGACAAAGTACAAACGCCAATCGGTAGTCTGGGTCGAGCGGAGGTCCAGTTCGTCGAGTTCTACATAGTAGTGAGGAGCAGCGCGTATGCCTATGTTGCAAACAGTCTCACGTCATAACCAATTGCCGAAAATTTGCGTGGCTGGACTGTGCAGCTAAATTTATTCGGAACGTTGCGTTTTCTGCCAGAAACAAAAAATAAAAAACAGAACTTATGCAACGATTCGTATGAATAAAAAAGATTTTCCGTACGTTTCAAAGGCAGTCAAAAAATTCGTATAATTTTCGTCACGCTCCATCAAGTGATTGTACCATCAGGCTCGAAGCATATAACTTACCAGCATGCTGGTACAATATTAATTTCTTTACAAATGAGGTCGAGGAAAGATCGAGATGATTAGAGCCGAAATTTCACAATTTTTCTACCATTTTCTTAAACATTGTTTTTTGTTTTTAATTCTCAACTGCAATATCGTGAACTTAATCTTCCACAAACACGACTTTGACTCATATAGTGCAAGAAATTTCCACCAAAATACTTTTTACCTAGAAAATTGAGCTAATTTCACCACTCATGACACCAGCATGCTGGTACAAATTTTCAAATAGTTTTTGAAGCCACACCAGCAGCTGATACAATCACACCACGAGAACATACACGGTCAATCGACTTGATGGGCCATTTAGCAAATTAAGCTTATTAAGGGACGTAAACTTATCTATTTCAAACTATAGTTAAATCGTTAATAGATAAGTTAACAGCCCGTACACTTTTACAGTATGTATGTATAAAAACGTAAGGACCATACAAAACATATATATATATACTAGCAAATGCCCGCTTGCTTCGCGGCGCCTAATAAGATCTTTTGCGTTGGCCAATTCAAAAATAGCGTTTAAAAGTAAAATCAGTCTGTTAAGTAAGCATTTTTAGTTTAAATTGAAACGACTAAAAAACGGAATCACACATATGCCAAGAATAGTAGCGCTGTGATTCCATATGGAATACTAATCCCTTTCGATGTAATGCGTTTTACCTATGGTCTTATTTCCTCCTGTGAGATCTCTGTCAAGCGTGCATAATATTCTTCTATGATCCTGCAACTTCAGGCACATTGGCTAAATGAGTCGTGTGATCTCATGAATATCGTTCACATGAAGCCATTGATATACCTATCGTGTTCCTTCTTGGACAGATGTGGTCGTCCCTTTCCTTGTCAATTCGCCACTTTTACAATTCGTCTTAATATTTATGAATTGGTTCCTTGAGTCTTACTGCTGTAATAACGGCTGCCTCGAGCAACTTCGTCAATCGGAGGTAGATGCAAGATCACGCCTACACAGTGTTACGGTCTTTATATGCATACTTAAACGCATCCTTGATTTAGCTATCTGAAAAGTAAATTCGTCTAAGATAAACAAACCCCATGGGGGTTTCTATATATTTCGGGTGCAGCGTCATCCATGGGCATGATTCAATAATACAAGGTTCGATAAACTGACAGTTGTCTCTTACGCCTAAATTACGTAATTCAGGTAGATATATTAATATTTCGCTCAATATTTCGCTTAAAATGCCAGATTTCTTGCAAATACATTAGAATTTACAAAAGGAAATTCACTACTAATTGCCTAATTTGCGCACTTTTCTACTACCATTTTCGCAACAAGGGATTACATTCTTGCCCTTTCTCTTTCCTTCCTAAATGCAACCTTTTGTAAGGGAGTGTCAAACCGCGGCTGTCAATAATTATCTAACCTTGTGTTATTGAATCATGATCCATGGGGTCCCTTTTCTGCAAAACCTATGCTTGTCATGCAATGAATACGAATTATGAATTCCAATCAGATTTTATAAAAATACGGATTTTCTAAATACCTAAACTCCAGCGGGTCCATTTTTAGCAAAGGAACTTTTCATCATACAGGTAGTCACGCTGCGAATTTGAACGAAATCTGTTAATAAATACGATTTTTATAAGTAACTCTACACCAGCGCCACCAGCGTGTTTTCTAGTTGCCTATAACAGGACCTCCGACAATTTGACTGGGCTCTATTGAGTGGTTTTTGAGTTTCCTTTTTTCCTTCTTCTTCCTTATCCTGAGTTTCGCCCGAAAAAAAATCACGCGAAAATTTTGATTCCACCCATATTAAGATGGAACTTATGATAAGGCTGAATATGTTTCGAAAGAAAAAACTCGTCATGAAAGTAATAAACGTTTCGAATGTTTATTAACAAAATAGGTCCATAAATACGGCTTTTATAAATAACTCGACTCCAGCACCACCTATCGGCTCCGTTTTTGGTGAACGTATTTTCCATCATGCTGAAACTACACCTTTTGAACTTGAAAGAAATCGGTTCATAAATACGAATTTTATAAATAACTCGACTCCCGCGCCAACTAGCGAGTCTATTTTTGGTAAGCGTATTTGCCATCATGCTGGTAGCTTACATTTTGAATTTAAAAGAAATCGGTTCATAAATACGATTTTTATAAACAACTCGACCCCAGCGCAACCTACCGAGTTTTCTGGTAGCCTATAATAGGACCATATATGCAAGGTATAACCTCTGAAAATTTGACTGAAATCTATGCAGTAGTTTTTGAGTTAACTCCGAACAACGAAAACGGCTATAATTTTTAGTCTAGTCTTTCCTAGTTTTAAAATTCATCTCTTACATAAATGAAAAAAAAATGAGATCAAATTACGCGTATACAACTTTTTCATGCCAAGTATGAATAAATTCTTCAAAGGGCTAAGAAAAGGGCTAGGGGCAATTTCAAACTTATGTGGCCAAAAAAAGGATGTGGTAGCTACATCTAGCCACTAAAGGGCTAAAACGGCAACACTGGTAGCAGCACCTTCAATCATGCCAGAAGAAATAGACCGTCGTGCAAGACACATTGATTTTTATTAATTTGAATCGGCATCCTTACAATAAAATTATGTATTCATGTATGCCTTTTGTTCGATGGTTCCTCTTTTTGCGAGTTCGTCTTGCTCTCTCATTCTGGTATTTGTTGACGTCACGCCCAAAGCATAACAAGGTAGAAGTTATTTCGACATTTCTCTCTTTTGCACTGCGACTGAAATGTCAACTCTTAACCATATACTATTCAAAATCTTAGTTTTTTAATTTTTTAATTTAAATTTCCAATTGTGAGCTATGCGACTGATTTTAAATACATAATAAAATGAAAAAGAATTACGGGCGGTATGTTATGTTTGGCAAGAGCCTCGACAACAGACTTGTGTGTTAGTCTAAACTTCCTAATTGTCAAGTTAAGCGACAACGGTGGGCAAATTGCTGCGATGTTTCATTAGGAAACTTTTCACGTGTGCGCGAAAACCATTTTAGTGCCAGTGACTTTATTTGTTGCCCATCACAGCCGAGTCTTTCTAAGCGGACCCGTTTGTTCCCAGGTGCAGGATTTATCATACCGAATATGAAGAGAAAATCTCCTACTCATATACATCGATAGACCAACTTTCAAATGGTGGTCTGATAAAACCTAAACCAGAATTCCTTGTTGACATAAAGAAACTGGAAGTAATTTTTAATAAATTTAATGGAACGGAAACTTCGAATTGCAAAAATTTAATAGTTAAATTATTGAAGTTAAGTTGTGATGTAAATTTAGAAGGACTAAACTTTTTTTAATGTCTAATATACTTTAGAAATAAGTATTTGAATAAAAAATAAGTGCTCAAAAACATTAGACATATGAGTGTGTTTCATTTAGTGTGTAATTTTGTGTAAGTATGCATTTCCACATTTACATTAAAACGAAAATGCTATAACTAAAATGAAGCTGGTTCTAACGGGGTTTTCAATAATTTCATATTTCCAAAACTTTCATTTCAAAGATATTGAGTTTTATCAAATATGGTAAATGCACAACAAAAGGTTAATTTCTTTGCTTACATTTTTTGACATAACAGTCAGCTATTAGTCTGTTCCTTTGAACTTCGAACTAAAACCTGTGGAACTGTCAAACTAAAATTTTACTCTCTCAAGTGAGAGTAAAAGGATAACAGATGCAGAAGTGCACGGGAACGCAAAAAGCACTATTTCCTGTAAAAACGTCAGTTGGTTTGTTTACATGGCATTGGTACAACACTGATTTAACTGAAATATCACTAAATAATGATTAAAATCTATACATATTCAAATATTTCGTTGTTTACTTCCATTTTTTAACAAATATAAGGTTCCTTGCTTTCACCGCTTTCTGTTTTTGTTTGCACATGTAAATTAGCTGATCGTTTGACACTTTTCATAAACTTACAGGAAAAAAAACTCCGGACTAAATCCTGTAACTTCTGACTAGGAACAGTTGCTCAGTTACTCCCTCAAAAGTGTTCCAACTTACAGGTTTTATGTCAATAGGAACGACTTCCTGTAAGTTCTGACTAAATCCTGTAAACCGGACTGCTATTGGAACAGACTATATGAGAGAGCTCTACTGAGTTGTCACTTCTACCTTGCTGAATATGCCTTGGTCACGCCCGGTTGCTCTCAGCTTGATTGGCGAAATCTTGTATTCTATCATTCTTGCATAAAAGTTGCATGTGCGTGAGAAATTTTTGACAGTAAATTGCCGGCGCGCATGAATATTAGATTGGCCTGACAGACAGTCCCATAAACGCTCAAACCTGCTGTACGACTAGAAGAAATATCAAAATATTTTGTTTTCATCAAATCGTCTGTTAGACAAAAATTTGGTTGTACAAGAACCTACTAACAGTCCAATCTGCTGTACAACAAACATATGTTGTACAGCAATTTGGATAGTTAATGAGCGGCTTAATTTTCAAATACGTATTACACATCATGGAAGAGGACCACCATATCTGTGTCCAACATGTGTATAAGTGTCGTCAGACGTGGAAATGCAATATAATTCAAGAAGTCTTCCAAATTCAGAAAGTAGTTGCACGACCAGACACACTGCATGTAAAACGTCTTTCGAAATTTGTTTTTATTTCTGAAAAGCGATTCACAGGACAAATATGTAAGTCTGTTCATGAAATAACCTGTAATTTCTTCTGTAACTGTATACGCGATTTTGACTTAGTCTAACAAAACACGCCAGTCGTTTCTCTTCAGTGCCAATTGAAACTCTCTTTTTCGCGATTTTCACGAGGAGGTATTATATCCTAATATTTTACGCCTCTCCAGCATGTCGTTTCTGATTTCGGAGTAATTCTTTGACATATAATTGCCCAGACAGTTTTTAGTAACTTCAGCAAACGAAGTTCCAAATAGTTCAATGAACATATTTGTGAGCCATTGAAAATTCCCGCTGCAAGAAAAACCGTCAAAAATATTTTTAATTATTTCTAATGCTTGAAAAGGTTAGGGTTGCCAGATTTTGTATGCGCGAAATCAGTACATTAGACTTTTTCATGCTAAAAAACAGTACTTTTCAGTACACTTTTATTCAAAGCAAAATTATGAATGTAAGTAACAGATAATACTTTAGAACGGCAGAGTATTTGTTTTTAACAATGTTTTGGAGTATAAATAAAATATAGTTCAAAAAATTAAAAATGTTATTCATTTAAACATTAGTGACATCATTGTACATAGGAGCCAATAAATTATTTTATATTTATAACATTTTTGAATAGCAATAATGAGATGATTTCCGTTTTCAGTGTTTAAATAGTCAAAGAATTCTATAGATTTCATATTAAATTTACTTTTAATTTGAAGTTAAGTTGCAAAAATTTTAAATAGAAGCCGGTTTCTCTCTTTGCGCCAGGAAGCAAACTTTATGTTTAAGTTACCCTGCAGGGAAAGCTACTAGTTGTGAACTAGAATTCTACCAGTTTGCGTTTCAGCCCAACTAGTTCACGTTCTATCCTTTTTCAATGTTAGCGACTGGTATTTTTAACATTGCGATGTCCTACGAGATGTCAATTGTCAGGCTATGCATCAGCATCTTCTAGTAGAAATACTAGTAGCATCATACCAGTTGATGAGATAGTCTGCCAATTCATGCCCCGTGAAAAGCATAAGTGCGCCTTTTTGCTCGCAACGCTCCAGCAGTCACAATGGCCGACAGAGCAAACCACTCGCGTGGTAAGCCTGAGGTCCCAGGTTCAAATCCTGGCGCAGCGAAAATTTTTTTATTTTCTATTTTTTACTTAATTTTTATTTTTTATAAATTTATTTTTTTGTTTAGGCTGTTTATTGTAATTTTTAAATTTAATAAAAAAAATATTTTTGTTTAATTTCTTTGTTTTTATAGCACAAGCATTTCTTCCTAAATGTTTTTTGCAATGCAATTAGATTTTCAAATTTTGTTACTTATTTATAAATTGAATAAATTATTTTTACTTACATTTATTTAAATTTTAAATATCTTAACCACCTCCAAGCGGCCTCGAACCTGCGATCCCAGAACCAGAACCAGTAGTCTTCATGTGACGCCACAGCCGACATTTGTAGGAAAAGCAATTAATTGCGTTTTATTTTTGGCTTTGGCAATTCAGAGGCAGATGTCGCTGATCGCCTAAGTTCTTCGAAATTGTCGAACTGGTAGGCACATACTAGTTAATGAACTAGTATTTTTTCTAACTGGTTTGGCTTTTCACTGCAGGGTACTCTCAGTTGCTTCGTTTGAGTGTAGTATTGAAAAAAAAAACAAAATTACATATTTTTTCAAATTATGGAAAAGCACCACTATTTAAGGACTTCATCTATATTTCCTCATGGTAAGACTAATGGCTGGTTTCTCCAACTCGACTTGTTTTTGTATTCTTGTATATTTGTTTTAACAGAGAAAATACACAATACCCCTGAGGATGATAAAAAAGCTTTAGCGAAACGTCGGGTAGAAAGTGAAATAAAGAAGTTTTATTTGTACCAAAGCTTAAAAGATCTGCCTATAATCATAAAAACAACTTAACTTAGTTTATTATTATTATTTTTTTAATATTTTTTTTGACCTTTGTACCACGATTGTTTATTAGGAAAAATTGAGAAAGCAACAAAGTCTAAGCGGTAGAAGCTATAGCAGCTATTCCGGAGATCACCACATCTCTTTATCAGACTTCTTTTTTCTAGACTTCAGCAGGGATCGCACCTGCGTAATCGATGTTCAAAGTCAGAAGCGTTAACCACTGAGCTATGTACATCCCGTAAACTCTTGTTGCTAATTCATTTTCCTTATTCAACCAACTACTATCAAGTGCAGCTGATTTGCCGCTATTTAAACTCGACAGCGTGGTTGTTGTTGTCAATTCTATACATCCATTTGCTTATTTGCTTTTTTGTATAGTTTCAGGCAGGCTCTTCCTAAACTATGTATTTGTCAATGTTATTGTGGCTTGTTAACATTTTATTTTTAATATTTTTATTGAGCTTTGTACCACGATTGTTTATTAGGAAAAATTGAAAAGGCAACAAAGTCTAAGCGGTATAAGTTATAGCAGCTATGTTTGAGGTCACCACATCTCTTCATTAGACTTCCCTTTTCTAGACTTCAGCAGGGATCGAACCTGCGTAATCGATGTTCAAAGTCAGAAGCGTTAACCACCGAGCTATGTACATCTCGTAATATCTTGTTGCTAATTCATTTTCCTTATTCAACCAACTACTATCAAGTGCAGCTGATTTGCCGCTATTTAAACTCGACAGCGTGGTTGTTGTTGTCAATTCTATACATCCATTTGCTTATTTGCTTTTTTGTATAGTTTCAGGCAGGCTCTTCCTAAACTATGTATTTGTCAATGTTATTGTGGCTTGTTAACATTTTATTTTTAATATTTTTATTGAGCTTTGTACCACGATTGTTTATTAGGAAAAATTGAAAAAGCAACAAAGTCTAAGCGGTAGAAGTTATAGCACTATTTCGGAGATCACCACATCTCCTCATCAGACTTCTTTTTTCTAGACTTCAGCAGGGATCGAACCTGCGAATTCGATGTTCAAAGTCAGAAGCGTTAACCACTGAGCTATGTACATCCCGTAAACTCTTGTTGCTAATTCATTTTCCTTATTCAACCAACTACTATCAAGTGCAGCTGATTTGCCGCTATTTAAACTCGACAGCGTGGTTGTTGTTTTAATTCTATACATCCATTTGCTTATTTGCTTTTGCATAGTAAATATCAGGCAGGCTCTTCCTAAACTATGTCAATGATATTGTGGCTTATTACTTTTTATTCAGCTTATTCTTGACTAAGTCCAAAAAATTGGCTAAACTAAGTTAAGTTGGAGAAACCAGCCCTAAGAATTCGCTAGAATGAGTATCTAACTCTATGGCTTGTATGCAAAACTCTTTTACAATGTTAGTAAATTGAGAAAAACTAATTGTAAAGCTGAATTTACATGATTTTCTTGGTGAAAATGGTGATTCAAACATCGCTAGCCTCAAAGTAGACTGCAAGTCAACTTTTGCAGGCGATTATCGCTTGTCAAAAAATCGCTTCTTCTAAAGGCAGCTTAAGTTCTAGGCAAAATCCATTCGAATATTAAAATTTGTTGTTATTAAACTGAAAGTTATTTTCGAGATAACTAACAACACTCGACAAAACAACGTCAGCCTTAATTTTAAATAATTTAAGCTCCATCATGTAATCGCCAACGATTGATCTTTTTGTTGTATAAATTTCTTGGGCATATCAAACATTATTAGAAACATGTCAACTATAATTGAATTATTTTCTTCTTACTTTTTATACTAAAGTTTAAGGAAATTCCAACGCTATGTAAAAACCTTAAAAAATCCTAAAGCATTTTATTTTAATTGAAATTCAGTACAAAATAATACTCAGGACATTAGCGTACTGATTGAAGAAATGAATAAAATCAGTAGAAGAGTTGAAAAATCAGTACTGTACTGATAAAATCAAATGTGGCAACCGTAGAAAAGGTACTTTGCTTTTGTAAATTTTCGTGCAGAAATAAATATACGAGCTGCATACCGATTTAAGAAATTTCGATACAAGAAATTTACTTTTTCACTTCTTGTGTGTCATATTATATGAATTTTTCGGGTTTCTTGGGAGCTGCAGACAGCTCTAATACCAGGGAATGATCCCATTAAACAATTTTTCTGTGCTAATTCCAAATGTGGCCGCATAATTTGTCTAGCACGTCAGGATTTTGAGAAATCATAACCTCAAAGTGGTAAAAACACGATTTTGACGATATTTGAGGCTATATTATGAGAACAACAAATTATTTTGTTTATTTCTACTTACGGCATCCGACTACTCTTCCCCCTTTCAAATTAATTTCGTTTGGTGCAATTTGATTTTTCTTTGTCTAGATATACCAGTTTTATTGTGCAGTACTTGGTATTAAGCATGGGTAACACTGCGCTGCGCAGCGAAATTGCGTTAACACCGTAGCCGGAGTTGCTGCGCCAACACCAGTGTATGGAAAGCGCCAGCGCCATTAACACCAAGCAACACATGAAGCACTTACACAATTCGCCTTAACACTTTGAAAATTTACACGTACTTTGGTTTTGCTTTTGAGCGTTGAGAACGCAAATTTAAAGCTTTTACTCAAGAATGATGAGAATATCGTGGCATTACAACATTCCTAGCAATTAAATTCGGGTGGCGGTACAAGCGTTGCTCAGCACCGAAAATTATAGAAATAATAGATATGACACCACTGTATGGTGCACTACGATGGGTACAGTACCCAGTACACTCAGATGGCGCCGTGTTCAATTCAGTACACTGCGCTGTTGCGCTGAGTTAGTACGCTGACACCACAGGTGGCGCTGGCGTTATTGAGCTAGCGCCAAAAAAATTGCGCTATTACCCATGGCTACTTGGTATTACTTCGTAGCATGAGTAAGTGACCAACCGTACTTCTTTAGGAGGTACAGTACTTCTATTTTAGCTCTTGTACTTCGTACTTCGAAGTACAGTCAAATGTCTTCTTTGCGATATTTTGTACTTCAGTCTCTGTACTTTTCCGATCTTCTGGACGATCTTCACATGGCCTGGGCGATAAGTTCGTTCAAACTATTAAAGTCGCCGGGGACCGATGGCATCATACCTGCGCAGTTGCAAAGGGTTCTGAAGGTGTCGTGCAATTGGTTGAATCCTATTAATGCGAACTGCGTGAGGACCGGGCACATTCCCAATATGCTTGGAGGGTAGTCAGTGATGCGTTCATCCCGAAGGCTCTCATCTTCCCCCTGGGGATTTTAGGCCTATCAATTTATCTTCGTTTTTGCTAAAAACTCTAGAATCGCGCTGAACCATTTCAACTCTGTAAACTCTTATGAGAAAATTCGTTAGTTGGATGCAGTGCTTCATAGTACTATTATGATACAATTAGTGCGTTTTCGCCATTTTGGTGCACTTTCGTGGGAATGATAAGTACCTATGCATGTCTAGCTTTCTCGGTCAAACCATCTTGATTCCCTGATGAATCTGCCGATGTCACCTATAGTAAATCCTGATATATCTACTAGTTTTTTTTGTATGTTTCTACCTAGTGCTTTATGCCTAATGGCCGCTAGACCTGGGCATTCACAGAGGAAATGCTGAACGCTTTCCTTGCTACCCTTAATTTGACAGCTCCGGCAAGCTCTATTATATGGGAGCCCTATTCTCTATGCATGTTTGCCTATGGGCAAGTGGCCCGTAATGGTTGCTATAATTTTAAATACTTCTACGCTTGATCTAAAAGCAGGTCTAGGGTCTTCGTCCTATTATAGTCAGGCCACAGTTCTCTAGCTATTTTTCAACCACTTTCTCCTTGCCAGTCCAAGGAAGTGCAAACCAATTTCTCTTTGAACAAATCCGAGGGGGCATCGCAGTGCAATAGCCTCGGATTCTTCCAATTAGGCTCCTGCCTTCGCCATTTCATCGGCCTTCTTATTGCCTTCAATGTTTCTAATTCTGTTTTACACTTCTGGACTAGCTGGGATTTGATGATCGGTGATGCTAGTGCTAACAGAGCCGCTTGGCTGTCAGAGTATACTATCGCCTTCTTCTCCTAGAACGTTAAAAGATTCAAGGATGCCTAAGACTTCCGCTTAGAAAATGCTTGCCTCCATTCCTAGACGGAAAGATAAGGAGACGCCGAGTTCCTCGGAGTATAGACCTACCCCCACACCACAGTCCATCTTTGAGCCGTCGGTGTAGAGAGAGATTGCCTCTTTATCGGCCATTTTGCCCCTCCTCCACTCTCTTATGGCCTGCATGTTTTCGAGACTGATATTAGATACCATATAGTCGGTATTTTGTCGTGATTTTATTTCGTTGATGCTCGTCCCGTTCCTAAATTGGCGTGCTCCCCATAGTCTTGACTCTCCTCTTTTAGGTGGAGATCAATAGGGATTAAGTGTAAGATTGTGTCTCTGTTACTTCTGTCGGGTAGGACCTAAGTGCGCCTGTTATTCCTGCCCCCATTGCTCTTTGTAAGGTACCTAGTTTATTTACATTATACTGCTTGTTTATCCACATCACCAGTTTCGATTTTAGTTCCCAATTCCTGATTAAGATTCTCTTGCAGGTATAGTATGCTATGTAGGCTTTCTGTCTACGATATTCGATGTTGATTTTCCAGTTCAGTTTGGGGTCAAGCATGACTCCCAAATACTTCGCGCTAGAAGATAGGTATATCATCTTACCATCCAGCGACGGTACTTTGAACTGGGGTATGTAGTTCCTATTTGTGAATGGCAAAAGTTCGGTCTTATCTGAGTTTACACCTAGCCCGCTTTCGGTCGCCCAACCGTGTAAGTTTCCCAGTGCTCTTTCAAGTATTCCGCTTACAGTTGAGAGGAAAGGGCCCATAACCGCCATAACTGCCAGCCCACATCATCGGCGTACGTCACAACTTTACGCCCCTTTTGTTGAGGTCTTTCAGTATGCCGTTCAACTCTCTTACCCGTAGCAATGGTGAGATAACGCCTCCCTGTGGAGTGCCTTTATTCACATGATGGGTCAGCGACACAGTCTGCAGACACTGTCAGTTTGATGACAGTTTCTGTAGGGAGTCTACGATGGTGCTGACCTTGATATTATTGAATGCGTCTTCAATGGAAAGAAAGGCTGCTTGAGTATATTGCTTGAAGTGTTTTCTACAAGACCCACCACTTTGTGTAGAGCGGTTTCCGTGTATCTTCCCTTAATGTACGCATGTTGTGCATTTGAGATGAATTTCCCTCGTAGCGATCTTGGATAGACGTATGAGCCTTTCCAATGTTTTAAGTAAAAACTAGGTAAAGCTTAAAGGCCTGAAATCTTTTGCTGTTTCGTGATTCTTCCTTCCTGGCTTAGGAATGAACACCACTTTCACGTTCTCCAAGTTTTTGGAACGTAACTTAGAGCGATGGTGGCTTTAAATATTCGGCCTAATAGGAGTTATAGTTCTGCTTTCTTCCCCTGTAGCATTGCCTTGCTGACGATCGAGCCCAACACTCTACAGTTTATGTGTTCGGAACTAGTGGAACCTGAAACGGCTGGACCTGAAGTGCAGCTCGGGAAGTGAGTTTTGACTAGTATATCCAATGAGTCTTTGGCTGAGCTATTCCACACACCATTATCTTTGTCAGCAGCGATAAGTTGGTGTGTTCTTCGGACAGGACTTTGCTGAGCCTTGCTGAGTCCTTGGAGCTTTCTATGGCCGAAAAGTAGGACTACCAGGATTTTGCCGTAGCTTTCCTTAGTTCCCTTTTGTATGACTTTAGGGTACTTTTGTAAGGCGCCCAGTTTTTTGTCTTAAAGATTCCATTAAAGAGTTTTCTAATGTTGTCTCTCGGATCTTTGAGTTCCCTATTCCACCACGGTGGCGATTTCTTACGCACTATACTTACTGGGGTTGCCCTTTCAAAGGCTTTTCTCATAGCTCCCTCTAAATCATCTATTCTATTCCCTCGACTGATGTAATCTTTTTATGTGGATTACTTTTTCTAGGTGATTACTTAATATTCTTTTATACCTATCCCAGTTGGTTCTTCGCGGGTTCCTGTATGCCAAGGGAGTATTGGATATACCGCAAAGGTCAGAGAGGATCATACAATGGTCAGACATTGCCGGCCTGTCTGATACCCTCCATTTCTCTACGGAAATGCTGTCGTTTTCTGACAATAACGTTACGTCCAACACTTCCTCCCTTCCAGAGAACTGATCCGTACTCGGAAAAATAAGGGTAGGTACCTTATTGCAAATACTTAGGCTGGTGTTTAATATAAAGTGTAGTAAGGACTCACCTAGTTCGTTCTCCATGGTGCTGTCCCAAACTGGATGCCTGGCGTTCGCATCGCAGCCAATCAATACAATTTGTATGTGGTTTCGCACTAGGAAATCGCTGAATTCTGACGGCGGACTTTCCCTGGCGTGAGCCATGTAGGACGCTACCATAAGAATGCTGGGCTGTCCTGGAGTCTCCACCTTAACTATCGTTTTGTCTGCTGTGCTAAAATTAGAGTAATTGAATGCATTTATACCTTTCTTGATAAGAATACACGCCCACCTCGCTCGTCTAGTACATGTTATAACCGACTATGTTGAGCACCATTACCGTCTCATTATTCACCCAGGGCTCGATGTCCTCTCGCTGAGAAGAACTGCTAAATTGTCTGTGGCACATTTCAAGTGCTTCAGATTTCTTTGTGCTATTTTAAGCTTGGCAATCGGAGTCATCTTTCAGCTGCACTCCCATCAGAAGCTCAACTGCTCCCTCGACCTCTTGTTCTTCGTCTATGGGGCTAACCTCTCCTAGGAAAACCCTCATTTTCGCCTTTCTTATGCCGAACCGGAGCCTATAGTCAGCATTTTCTAAGGTGTCCAGGGATTCGGCGTAGATAGCCACCTGGGCTCTTCCACTTTGATAAGCTCCCATTCGTTTATCGCCGGTATAGATTTATTGTGCGGCTGGATGCACCTCAGAAACTTTTCGTCCGGCTCAGCTATTGGGGCAGCCAAATGCGCTCACGGGGACTCCTAGGGATGTCCTTAGCTGGAATCAGCTTGAGCTTCAAGCCGATGAATGCGTCGCTGATCTTATCAACGCATCCAGCGAGGAACCCGGTACCCCCGTCGAACTCTGGTTGAGGACCTTCGGGGCTGTCGACTACGTAATCCATAACGAGGCTCGATAATCTCACCTCAATCTCCAGCCACTTCTGCTGCACTGTCAGTGGTGTCTTGCTGTTTTCATCTATGATTGACCCCTGCAAGTGATCTCTGGCGACGTCGCTAAATTATCGGTGTTTTGAGGGTGCTGCGGATTCCGCATCACCCCGTCCAACTTTCTTAGTACCGGCCTCATTACCCCCCTCGTTCTGAGAGTGGTTTCTCTTCTTGGCCTCCGCAGCGATGAGCGTGTTCGTACATTCGGTCTGCAACTTCTCGTACTCTTCCACTATTTGCATATACCTAGCCTTATCTTCCTCGTCGCGCTCATGTACAGTACCGGCCGCTGCATTCTTGTGAAGCATGAACAGCGCCTTCTGGTACCTCTGATTTATGACCACACCCGAGGGTTTTTGCTTCTTAGAGGTGGTATTGCTACAGGAAATGGCCGCCTGATTGCTAGCGGAGTACTATGTCTGGCACTTGCGACACTATTATTGTCTACTTGCAGAGGGGTGATACTTTTCCTGGCACCCGCCACACTGCTGGATTCTGTTGATTGTACAACTGGGGTACAATGGCTGGCACCTCCAGATGGACTTGCAACCGCCTTACCTGGGGATTTGAGGAGCTGTTCTTCTTAGGATAGCCTTACCTCATCGTGTTGTTGTTGCTGTTATTGTTTTAAATTTTCTTGTTCGTTCTTGCTTCGGCAGAACATATACTAAAATTGGAACGATACAGAGAAGATTAGCATGGCCCCTGCGCAAGGATGACACGCAAAATCGTGAAGCGTTCCACATTTTTAAATAAGTCCTGGTCGGAGAAGATAAGTAATTCAGAGAAGGGTTCAAAACCATTCTGGAACCTTACAAAACTCCTTAAAAACAAAAATTACGGTATACCGCCACTCATTACCGGTAATTGTTCTGCTTACACCAATAAAAGTAAAGCCGACGCTTTCGCTGCCCATTTCTTCGAATATCACCATGTTTGTAACAACTTGGGATTGCAATCCAATAATAACTCTGTAAACTCTACTGTGTCCACCTTCGAAAAGTCAAGAATTGAAACGCCGAGTTCGTGCTATGTTGATTGTGACGAAGTTTCCCTCATTATTCGCCACTTGCGCAGGAGGAAATCTTCTGGCCTCGATGATATTAAGAATATCATGGTGATATTCTTTCCAAAAGCTGCTGTTAAATTTCTTACGTTTATAATCAACTCGTGTTTAAAAATTCAATATTTTCTCAATACGTGGAAAGTAGCACAAGTAATACCCATTCATAAAGTTGGGAAACCAAAAAACCTTGCTACTAGTTATTGACCAATTAGCCTTCTTAGTAGTCTGAGCAAAGTGCTGGAAAAAGTTATTAAAGAAAAGATCTGGAAATTCATTGATGCGAACGAATTTTTGCTGAATGAACAATATGGTTTTCGTAGATTCCACAGTACCACTCATGCAATAAAAGGGCTGTACAATCACGTAAAACACAATTTTGAATTAAAATACTCTACAGCACTTGTGCTACTTGATATTGAGAAGGCCTTTGACTCAGTTTGGCACAACGGGTTGATTTTTAAACTGATTGATAACCATTTTCCCGCGTATTTAATTAAAATAATTAATAGCTTTTTATGCGACCGCTATTTTTGTGTTCAAGTTAGAGATGAATTTAGCGACTTAATACACGTTTCGGCTGGTGTTCCGCAGGGTTCGGTTATCGGGCCGCTCCTGTATATTATTTACTGCTCAGACATCCCCAAAGTACAAAATTGTTGCTATGCAATGTACGCAGATGACATTGCTATATATCACTCACATGAGTTTGGCCTGCAATCTGTAGCTGAAATCCAGGTAGCCATAGATTCATTGATACAATATTTTAATAAATGGAAAATTAAAATAAACGCTGGCAAAACGCAAGCTCTCTTTTTTACTAGAAAAAGAAATGCTTGCTACTATCCCAACTCGAATATCAATGTCTTAAACCATGTTGTACAATGGTCTGATAACGCTAAGTACCTAGGCATTATTCTTGACCAAAAAATGATTTTCAGGGATCATATCCAACACCTTATCACAAAGTTTAATATTGCTATCAAACTCCTGTATCCTCTTATTAATAGAAGGTCTAGGATGAACGCTGATAACAAAATAACTTTGGCAAAAGTAATTTTCCAATCAATTATTATATATGGTTGCCCAGTTTGGGGAAGCTGTGCCAAAACACACATTAACAAACTACAAATTAAGCAAAATAAACTTCTCAAAATGATGCTTGACTTTCCTTGGCACTTCTCCACAATCAGGCTCCATGAGCAAAGTAAAATGGTTCAAATATCAGATTGTGTCAAAAAGATCACTGACAAATTTAATCGACTCTGTGATATCTCTTCAAATCCACTTATCTGTAACTTAAACACATCTTAATTAATTATTATTAATATTTTTACTTATACATGCACTTATTTATGTATGTATACTTATATCACTTTTCTGTAATATCTTATATAAGGGGTTTTTTTTCCTATTAATTTATAATTTTTTCCCCTCTTCCTTAACAATATTTTCTTTACATATGTACATACTTACATCCAATAAATTAAATGCTCTAGTTGTAAGGTAAATTAAGCATGCCATATCCTCTTATCGGCACGGTTGCCCTTGGCTTGGGTGGTGTTGGTACGGTGCTC
Organism: Rhagoletis zephyria; assembly: GCF_001687245.7. Lineage (NCBI taxonomy): Eukaryota > Metazoa > Arthropoda > Insecta > Diptera > Tephritidae > Rhagoletis > Rhagoletis zephyria. The sequence continues at coordinate 60,893 of NW_016159555.1, forward strand.
CTGACATTGTCGCCTCCGGCAGTACACCAACACTCCGGCTTGGCTTGTTAAGGAGTACTACTGAAGGTTGCAATACTAGACTTCCCTCTTAGTTCATGGAGGAATGATACTCTCCACACTGTGTAAAATACCATGCCACCATTTAAGCCCCTTTGCCAAGGCAAGATGACCAACGCTGAGGAGGATGAGAAAATAGTTTATTTTATAATTTCAATTTTATTTGATAAAATTAGAGATCATAAGCTTATAAAAACAAACAATTAAATTTTCACCAAAAACTAGAAAAACAACAAAATAACAAAAACAAAATAGGAACAGTGCTATATGGTTTAATAACCAGAGTTGGGATTTTATGGCAAAAAATAAACTCTATTAGTAGCTTTGATTTTGATAAATCCAAAGGATTAAAAATTTGTCATAAGAATGTCGTTTTCGTGTCTGTTGAGCTTGTTAGAGTCTGTAAAATGTAGTCAACGCAAAACATATTTCCATGTTTAAGTCCATATCTGCATATTGGTACCTGAGTGGAAAATCGACCTATCTCGGCAGCCAGCCCAAAACGCCCTATCTGAGAAAACTTTTCAAGAACGCCCTATTTCAGGAGTTTATTAAAGAACAACCTATCTCAGAATTCGGTACAAAAACGGCCTATCTCAGCACACTTTCAATGCATTTTCAGATGAGATAGTTCGTTTTTGAACCGAATTCTGGAGTAGGGCGTTCTTGAAAAGTTTTCTGAGATAGGGCGTTTTCGAACTGGCTGCCGAGATAGGCCGATCTTCCACTCAGGTGACGATATACAAAAAAAAAAAAATAATAAGTAAATAATAAAACATATCGATGGCTGAGTGGAAGATCGACCTATCTCGGCAACCAGTTCGAAAACGCTCTATCTCAAAAAACTTTTCAAGAACGCCCTATTTCAGAATTCGTTTCAAAAACGCCCTATCTCAGCTGCCGATTCAAAAACGCCCTATATCAGCAAATTTTCAATATATTTTGAAGTGAGATAGGGCGTTTTTGAACCGAATTTTGAGATAGGGTGTTTTTCAATTATATTCTGAAATAGGGCGTTCTTGAAAAGTTTTTTGAGATAGAGCGTTTTCGAACTAGCTGCCGAGATAGGTAGATCTTCCACTCAGCCATCGATATGTACATGAGGTGTGAAGTTAAATTCAAATCTTTGATGTAGTGTTGAAAATGCGAAAAGGTTAAACGTTAAAGAATTAGTAATAGCAAACAGCGTTCCAGTGTTTTCGATTTTTTGCAGTGCAAAATGTAAATGTAAAGAATTGTGATCATCTATACATATAATGAAATTGTAACAGGCCGATGTCTGTACATTAAAGAAAAACTAATATGGGGGTCTTTATTAGCGTAATAGAAACCAAATCGACCATTTTTAGAATTTTTGTCTGTCTGTCTGTCTGTATGTTTGTACGCGCATCACTCGAAAACGGATGCAGGGAATTGATTGCGGTTTCCACGAATGTGTTGCTAGTGGTCTAACTTAAAATATAGAAAGAAAAAAGTTTGAGAGTTGCCACCTGTTTGAAAATTTAATTTATTTAATTGAATTGATAACATAAATTAAATATTGCAATATTGGCATCGAACTAAAGAGGCTATGAAATTTTAAGGCCGAAAATATTTTTAGGGGATCTGCCACCTGTTTGAAAAATTTTATTAATTTAAATTGGTTACATAAATGAAATGTTGCAATACGGATATTAAACTAAAGAGGTTTAGGAAGCTTACTTTCGAAAATATTTTTGAAGCAAGTCGCTACCTATTTGAAAAATTTAATTCAGTTAAATTGATAAGACAACCTAAATGTTGTCATATGGGTATCAAACGAAGGTATTTGAGAATAACAAAATTGTAACAGGCCGATTGAGAACTAACCTTAAGGCTTTTCGAGTATCTACGAAAAGTGCTACTTTGTGTGGTATCATTTCATGCAACTCTGGCTTCAATTGAAAATTTTGATTGGAATGGCAGTTGAGCCAGTTGAGCTAAGACGAAGCATCAATTCGATAACGCGCACGTGCATGCGCTTTTGTCAATTTAATAATTCAGCTTAAGTTTTAAATTACAAGCAATACTTTTCTTAACAAGTTTTTAATAAGGCATTTAATCAGTGTTTTTAATTAGTAGCCGGTTTGACGACAATAGTTGTTCGAATTGCTTCGAGAAGTTTTGCAGTTCCGGGTCGTACGGTTGGCAGTGAATTTTTTTCAGTTCAACATTCTACGGTCAACGCATTCTACAAGAGCCAATTTAATAATTCTGATATTAATTCTAATATTGTGCCAGATACGTCGTGGTAATTTCTGGGAGTTCGATAGCATTAAGAGGGGCATCTTGGTGGTCAATTCGTCAGCAAAGTCCAGCCGCAGTCGCCAAGTAGGCGCTGCACACATTTGCTTCAGTAGCAACAATCAAGTCGCCTTTGCCCGTACAGTCACCATCGTCGAGAATAGGCAGCAAACAGTTTCTATGGTGGCAGCAGTCGGGTAGGCCTTGCGTTCAGTCGCGTAATTAGTAAGAAGCAAGCCATATCAGCCGCAGCCGCCAAGCAGGCGCTGCACACATTCGCATCAGTAGCAACAACCTAGCAGGCTTTTCATTCAGTTGCCTCAGTCGCAGATACGTACAGTTCTTATAAGAATTCGTAAATCGAATCAAACCAACAAAATCAATTGTCGTCAATTTCGTTAGTAGGTTATTGCGAAAAGTAGTTGTCTCTTTTGCACCATCATATTTAAAGAGCCAAATGCACACACGAAATAAAACGAAGAAGAGCGAAATGAGTGCAAAGAAAAATAATATGCAAGGAGTAGAGGAAGAAATGTCAGATAATTCAGACAGCTTGAACACAACACTTGTGCAAAATAACGCGATGGCAGCAAATACCGGAAATTCTGCGAGTGGTATAATATCACCGGATCAATTAGCATCTCTATTGGCAAGTATTAATTCTCTAAAGGAGTCTGTTAATGAGATTCGCCGCGATAATCAGCAAATTCGTAGAGAGCTCAGAATGTGTGATATTAGCAACAACGACGTGGTTCGATCCACAGAAGAATCACAAGGAAAAAACTTCAACGCCGCTCCAACCTTTGTCGCCGCAGGAGCACAGTCAACGAATTTCACAACTCCAGTCAAGTTGTCGTTTGCAACTGAGAGTAGCCTACCGCCGTCTTTAATTTCTATNTCCAGACCCACAATTGCAACATACACAATCATCTGTACAGTATCCAGCCCCACCATTACAATATGGCCAGTCACATACCACGTCGTCGCCACAGTTGCCTCAACAATCAAATGTTTCTCGAATTTCGTTTGTTGACAATTTAGCCGCCAGGTTGTATCCACTACCCAACTTTGATGGTAACCCAGAGGACTGGCCTCTTTTCAAAGCCAGTTACTGTGATACTACAAGGGAATTTGGATATAACAATCGCCAGAATTTGATGAGGTTGCATAAAGCTCTGCACGGTGATGCTCGCCGTGTTGTTTCGTCGCTGTTGGTTTTTCCAGACAACGTGGCGCAAGTAACTGAAGAACTACAATTCAATTTTGGTCGGCCTGAATTGTTAATTCGGGTACAAATGCAGAAGATCCAAAGATATCCTGTTATACCCGAAAGTCGTCTTGAACAAATTGTTGATTTCTCAAACCAAGTACGCAATATTGTCGCCTTTCTGAAATCAGCGAATTGTGAGCACCACTTGCTGAACCCAATGTTGTTGGAGGAATTAGTCCTTAAATTTCCAGCTTCAAAGCAGTTTGAATGGAGTCGTCGTGCAGCAGGGGCGTCAGTATATCCGAATATACAAACTTTTGCTGATTGGTGGAGTGACCTTGCCAAGGTTGTCAGCCTAATGCCTTCTGTAGTGTCATCGTTACAGCGAAGTAGCCAGGCATCGTCGTCAACAGCCGTTCGTTCAGTTACGCAGTCGTCTTCAAGTCGTCAGTCTTCAAATATTCCTAGAAGAGTGTTACTCAATAATGAGCCAGAGCCTGTTCAACAACATCAGCAACCATTGTGTTGCATTAAGTGTAAGCAATGTCATCAGTTAAAGGTATGTCCAGAATTTAAGGAACTTAATGTGCAAAATAAGTGGACTCTGGTGAAAGCCAACCGTCTGTGCTTTGCATGCCTTCAACGAGGTCATGGTTTGGGTGATTGTCGATCTAGGCATGAGTGTGGGGTCGACAAGTGCAAGCGTATGCACCCCCCTCTCTTGCATTAGGCTGTCACATCTGTTAAACCCTCGTCATCAGTTAATCGTTCAACTGTTCAGCCCGCAACATCGTCTGCTACCAACAGTAATGAGCATTTATTGAATTGCCGCGAAAACCAAAACGAATGTTTGTTTAAAATATTGCCTGTGGTGTTAACCGGACCCAACGGAACTTCGCGATTTATGCCATGATCGATGAGGGTTCTTCAATAAGTCTTCTGGAAGAAAGTATTGCCAACAGCCTTGGGGTCAAAGGCCGTACTACGCCACTCACGTTACAGTGGTACAATAAAAAGAAAATTACAGAAAAATCGCGTGTACTCAACCTGCAAGTAAGTGCAGAGAGTCGAAATACATCATATCAGTTGAAGAATGTATACACTATCAAACAATTGGATTTACCAACGCAAACCTTTGAACGAAATAATTATAGCAATCTTATAAACTTGCCAATCGCCAATTATTCATCCGTCAAACCTTCTTTATTGATTGGGTTAGACAACAGCCATTTGTGTGTTGCCAAAGAAATGGTTAGCTGTGGTCCTAATGAACCTATCGCCATCGCCACCAAGTTGGGTTGGGTAGTTTATGGGCCAACAAATGTTGGTAGTGGTCCTATAGCCAACGTTTTCCACGTCCGTAAACAATTTTCATCGCAGCAGTTACACCGGTTAGTGGAAGAGTACTTCAGTCTAGACAGTTTCGCAGTAAACAAGCCAGATACTCCTCTTCAGTCAAAAGAAGACTTAAGATCTAGAGAGATTCTTTGCAAAACAACAAAAAACATTGGGAATCGCTACCAAGTAGGGTTATTGTGGTGCGAAGATCAAGTTCAATTGCCACGTAGTTATGAAATGGCCAAGAAGAGATTACTAAACTTCGAAAAAAAATGGCCAAAGATCCGGGGTATGCTAAGAGCTATATAGCCGAAATAAATAAATATATTAGCAAGGGTTATGCGCAGTTGCTGACTGATGAAGAGTCGTCGAACGTAGGTCCATCGACGTGGTATTTGCCACATTTTGGGGTGATAAATCACAATAAGCCATCCGTGTCGAATGTTTCGTTGAATTCTGTTTTGATGAAAGGACCAGAACGCGCACAGCCACTGATGTCAGTTATGTTCAAGTTTCGCCAACGCCCACTTGCAGTTGCAGGCGATATACAAGAAATGTTCTCTCAGGTCAAGATTCGCCCTGAAGATAGACAGTCACAACGCTTCCTATGGAGACGTGGAGATCCGTCCAAACGAATTGAAGTATATGTCGTGACGTCCATGATATTCGGAGCCGTTTGTTCACCGTGTTGTGCTGAATATATTAAGAATTTAAACGCCAGCCCCTTTGAAGAGAAAATGCCACGAGGTGTTAAAGCTGTTGTTGAAAACACCTATGTGGATGACCTGGTCGCCAGTTTTGATAGTATTCATGAAGGCATTGAAGTCGTAAACGAAGCTATTACTATAAATGCCGCAGCCGGATTCTTTTTGAGAAATTTCGTCTCTAACTGTAAGGAGCTACAAAATCTATTGAATCAGGGAACAGAGGCGCCTCCAGACATTGTTAGCTAAAACTGATAAATATTAGGTATGTATTGGAATTCTACTGACGATGTTTTGGAGTTTCAGTTCAGATTTTGCAGGATTTCGCGTGAAGTGTTAGAGTGTAAACGTTCACCTACAAAACGAGAGCTGTTGGGACTCGCTATGGCCATTTACGACCCATTCGGCCTGCTTGCTGACATCACCGTCATAGACAAGATGATTTTACAAGAGACCTGGAAGCAGCAGATAGACTGGGATGATTCCTTACCAATAAATTTAAGAGAACAGTGGTTTTCATGGTGGAAAGCCTTCCGCAAAATATGGCACTTTTCAGTGCCTAGATGTCTTTTGCCCATCTAGTCTTCAGCTGATGAGCTGCAACGCCACATCTTTGTGGACGCTAGTGAAGCCGCCTACGCTGCCGCAGCTTATCTACGGATGAAGTACGCGAACGATGTCAGCGTCACATTTCTCGCAGCCAAGTCCAGATGTGCCCCTAAACGGGCAACCACTGTACCTCGCTTAGAACTACAAGCCGCAGTATTAGGAAGTCGTCTAAGAACTTCGGTAGAGCGATGCCTAGACCGAAGCATGCACAGTGTAACGTTTTGGAGTGACTCTAAAACTGTGTTGCTTTGGATTCGTTCCACTAAACGGGATTTTAAACAATTTGTCGCCAGCCGCATCTCTGAGATCCTTTCAACCACAAATAGCAACCAATGGCGTTGGATTCCGACAGCAGCAAATGTGGCAGATGAAGCCACAATGTTTAAGTCAACACCAGAATGTTTGTCGAATTCTTGATGGATAACAGGTCCCTCATTTTTGCGCGTAAGTGACGATATATGGCCTATTGAGGCCGAGCCCGTACATTCTGACTTTCCTGAAGAAATAGAATGTAAAAAGTCAGCAGTGTTTGTCATAAACAACGTTTTAATAATAAATATTTCAAAATACTCGACATTTATGAAACTCCTTCGAGTGTATGCATGGGTCTTACGTTTCATAACCAACTGTAAATCAAACACACGTCGCCAAGGTGAACTCCTGCCAGATGAATTGAAAACCGCCGAGAAGTATTTATGCCGCACTGTGCAACTTGAGTTTTATCAACATGAAATTGCCTTGTTACAAGCCAAAGAATACCTGCCAAAAACCAGTTCATTGTTTCCGTTAACGCCAAAGCTAGACGATAGTGGAGTACTACGAATAAATGGTAGAATCGATGCCGCGTACTGTCTCCCTGATTCAGCGCGACACCCAATTATTATTCCTCGAAACCATCATTTTGCAGTACTGATAATGGATCACTTCCACAGAAAGAACCATCATCAGAATAGCCGACTCACCATAAACGAAATGCGCCAGAGATTTTGGATACCACGACCCCATTCACTATTAGCTGCCGTGAAGAAGAAATGTCCAGTTTGTATCCGCCGGACTTCTAAGCCCGCCGTGCCGCTTATGGGCCAGCTACCACTCGACCGTTTGACACCCTATGTGCGGCCATTCACGTACACAGGTGTTGATTACTGTGGTCCATTTTTTGTAGCCATAGGACGCCGACGAGAAAAAAGGTGGATAGCACTATTCACTTGCTTGACCACCAGAGCTGTGCACCTGCAAGTGGCCGCAGATTTANTATGCATGGGTCTTACGTTTCATAACCAACTGTAAATCAAACACACGTCGCCAAGGTAAACTAATGCCAGATGAATTGAAAACCGCCGAGAAGTATTTATGCCGCACTGTGCAACTTGAGTTTTATCAACATGAAATTGCCTTGTTACAAGCCAAAGAATACCTGCCAAAAACCAGTTCATTGTTTCCGTTAACGCCAAAGCTAGACGATAGTGGAGTACTACGAATAAATGGTAGAATCGATGCCGCGTACTGTCTCCCTGATTCAGCGCGACACCCAATCATTATTCCTCGAAACCATCATTTTGCAGTACTGATAATGGATCACTTCCACAGAAAGAACCGTCATCAGAATAGCCGACTCACCATAAACGAAATGCGCCAGAGATTTTGGATACCACGACCCCATTCACTGTTAGCTGCCGTCAAGAAGAAATGTTCAGTTTGTATCTGCCGGACTTCTAAGCCCGCCGTGCCGCTTATGGGCCAGCTACCACTCGACCGTTTGACACCCTATGTGCGGCCATTCACGTACACAGGTGTTGATTACTGTGGTCCATTTTTTGTAGCCATAGGACGCCGACGAGAAAAAAGGTGGATAGCACTATTCACTTGCTTGACCACCAGAGCTGTGCACCTGGAAGTGGCCGCAGATTTGTCAACAGACGCTTTTATAATTTGCTTGAGAAATTTTGTAAATCGCCGCGGGGTGCCTGTGCGTATAAGGAGCGATAATGGCACCAATTTCCTCGGAGCACAACGTGAATTAAAGAAAGAACAACCAGCTTTCGATTTTGATAAAATCCAGACAGAATTAACAAACAATGGGATAGAATGGAGATTCAACTGTCCAACTAATCCGTCTGCAGGAGGATGCTGGGAACGCCTAGTGCAATGTGTGAAGAGGGTACTACAACGCACATTGAAAGAAGCAGCACCACGTTTAGAAACCTTTCACAGTGTTTTAATAGAAGCCGAAAATATCGTCAATAGTCGCCCTTTAACCGAGATACCACTATCATCAACCAGTGCAGAACCGCTTACCCCAAACCATTTTTTATTGGGGTGTATGAACTCAACTCAAACACCCGGTGATTCCGAATCCAACATTTGCTTGCGTAAGCAGTGGAAAATTGCTCAAAATCTGAAGGACTGTTTTTGGAAGCGTTGGATAAATGAATATTTGCCTCAATTGTTACGACGTCCCAAGTGGCAGACCGAAGTAAAGCCACTCAAACTAGGCCAACTAGTAATTGTGTGCGACCCTAGTTTACCGCGAAGTCAATGGCAGACAGGCTGCATAATAGATGTTATCACCGCAAAGGATGGGCAAGTGAGAAGCGTCAATGTACGAACGCCCAACGGTATCATCAGACGACCTTCATCAAAGCTAGCCGCCTTAGATTTTGTGAATCCCGCAAAGAATTCACCGGGGGGTGGAATGTGAACCATCCTTAAGGCTTTTCGAGTATCTACGAAAAGTGCAACTTTGTGTGGTATCATTTCATGCAACTCTGGCTTCAATTGAAAATTTTGATTGGAATGGCAGTTGAGCCAGTTGAGCTAAGACGAAGCATCAATTCGATAACGCGCACGTTTATGCGTTTTGTCAATTTAATAATTCAGCTTAAGTTTTAAATTACAAGCAATACTTTTCTTAACAAGTTTTTAATAAATACAATTAGCCATGAAGGCATTTAATCAGTGTTTTTAATTAGTAGCCGGTTTGACGACAATACCGACATCTCTACATAATAGATATTAAAGAAAAAATAATAGGGGCTTTATTAGATCAACAGAATCCAAATCAACAATTTTTTAGAATTTTGGCATTGAATGCAGAAAATATAGAATCAATTTTTTCAGTTTATCATCGATCTTTATTCCTTAAGTATTCCTACGCATGATAGTTCCGTAAGAGAGCTAAAGAAGCGCCTACTTAAAAAGCCTGCTCTCCTCCTGGCCAGAGCTGGGCAGCTACAGAAGAAGTGCTCTACTGTTTCTTCCTCTTCCTCATCCCTGCAACTTCTACAATATTCGTGGGAGAATATTCCTAGTCTCGAAGAGTGCCTGCCAAATAGCCAATGACCGGTAACACAAGCCATGACCCTTGCAATATCCTCTCTTGAGAGGCTGAGCAACTCTTTCGTCTTTTTCTTATCAATTTGTGGCCAAAGTAGTCTAGTTGTTCTACAAGTGCCCTCCTCTAGCCATGACCTGTTTGCCTCTTGGATCATGCTATTTCGAAGTTCTAATTTGCAGGTTTCCATGGGTATCCCAATTATGCCTCTGTTTTCACATAGGGGGAGATTGGTACCTTTTCTGGCTAGCTCGTCGGCCCTGCAATTTCCTTCAATATCTCTATGTCCCGGAACCCAAATGAGGCTGACCTTGAACACGGCGCTGATATCGTTTAGAGCTGCGAGACATTGCTGCCCAACCTTCGATCTCAGCATTACCATTTTCAATGATTTAATGGCAAACTGGCTGTCTGAGAAAATATTAATCGTGGTCCTCGTTACGACATGCGTATTAAGGTACACAGCCACCTCCTTTATAGCTAAAACCTCTGCCTGATAAACACTGCAGTGGTCCGGAATTCGGACGGATAATTCTAGTCCTAGTTCCTTGGAGAAAACTCCATAGCAAACCCTATTGTCTAGCTTGAATACATTCGTATAAAAATTCAGTTCCCACCTTCTCCATGGTCTTGGTATTTGCTATTTTCTTCTTTACGGGATGCTCGTCTTAAAGAGCCTATCGAAGGTTGGTTTAGGGGCGGAGTAGTCCACTTCTTGTTCGTGACTACCCAGAGTGTGAAGTATAGAGGCGTGCCCGAACCGCCGATCCTTACATAGCGCAATGCTTTTTAGTCTGAGCGCTGAATCGGCGGCCGCGTATTTACCCACCAGGTTTATTGCGGGAAGATTGATTAGCACATCTAGCGGTTTGTTTGGGGTGGTCCTTAAGGCACCTGAAATGCATAGAAATGCTGTTCTTTGGACCTTACTCAATAGTTTTAGGTAACTTGATATTATGTATAATGCAACGTTGGCCTTCTTTACTCTTTCCTCTATATTAGGTTTCCACGTGAAATTTCCTGTCTAATATGAGTCCTGGATACTTAACATTCTCCTTCAAAGATATCTCCACACCTTTAAAGATTAGCGGGGAGATTCTGGGAAGCCTATGATTCCTTGCAAAGAGAATTGCTTCGGTTTTTTCGGGGTTTAAAAACCTCCATTAGGGTATTTGGGTATTTGCCTTTGACGTTGCAACCCTCCCTCGAGTGCCTTCAGCAGAGAGCTTACTGCCAAATTCCACAGAAGAGGGGAGAGAACTCCTCCCTGAGGAGTGCCTCTACAGACCTCTCTGCTTATTGTGGTGTTGCCAAGCTTAGCGGTTATCTTCCTGCTGACAAGTATATATTCAATCAAGCTCTTCTAAGGCACCCGTTATGGCGCTCGCCTTAATGGTGTTGAAAGCACCTTCTATATCAACAAATGCAACCAGAGTATACTCTTTATCTGATAACATTTTTTCCACCAACCCGACGAGCGAGTGCAAGGCGGTTTCCGTAGATTTGCCTTTCGTATAGGCATGCTGCACTGGGGAGAGCCTACTAGTTGGTACCACCCCCCGTACATAATCATCCACTATACTCTCTAAAATTTTGAGCAAAAACGAAGTAAGACTGATGGGTCTGAAGTCCTTGGGGCTAATGTGAGAGGACCTACCTGCCTTGTGTATGAAGGAGACTTTTGTCTCTCTCCAGCCTAGCGGAATATAGCCCATGTTAAGACAGCTTCTTATAATAGACGCAATGAATGGGGAGATAATATCCCGTGATTGCTGCAGTTCTACCGGGTGTATACCGTCAAGTCTCGGTGACTTTTAAGGACCAAAAGTCTTAATAGCCCATTCGATTTTCGCCTTAGTGATCAGTCGATTTCCTAGATCAGATAGCCCCCCGTCATTTCTGGGGTTATTAAGTTCCATCGGCTTGCTACCTGGGAAGTGTGTGTCCAGGAGTAGACCTAAAGATTCCTCGCTCGTCGTAGTCCTCAGTTTTTGTTATAAAGGTCGGCTTATAAAGGTCGGCTCTGAGCCTGGATTCAAGACACTAAGTTTATTTCCTAGAATGAAGTCTAGTATCGACTCACCTCTAGCGTTCGTGTCCGTGCTCCCCCACATCGAATTGTGAGCATTAGCGTCGCAGGAGACAACCAGTTGTTTTTTATTATAGGCTGCTTCTTTAACCAATGTCCGAAGCTCCTTTGGTGGTGCGTCCTTATCATGGGCCATGTAGGCAGAGGCTACCCAGAAGCTGGTTTTGTCCAGCTCTATGCTTGCCGCTACCAGATCGCCGTCACTGAGCTGTGGAAGCAGAAAGATGTTTAAGTTGCTTCTTGCTAATATGCAAGCTCGAGTCTTACCTGCATTTTGTGCGGCAATTAGCTTAAAGCCCTTCACCCCAAGCCCGCAGGTTTTGTTGCCGAGTATGCACGGCTCCTGGATGAGGGCAACGTCAAGTCCACCGGCATCGAGGCGGACCTCAAGATTTGCGGACGCGAGATTATAATGGTGGAGGTTGATCTGGATCAGCTTCATACGAACCCGTCCGTCTTATCTCCACCATTGTGACATCAACGTCCGCCTCCTCGATCTCCTCACCCTCGATGTCATCGGCGAGGAGATCCTCTTCATAAAACAGCGGCCCCAAACCGGCTAGCCTCTCCGAGTCGGATGAGCCTTGGCTGCTGGGCAACCCTTCTTCACCACCGCTGCGCATTCCGGACGTATCGCTCTCCTCATTAAGGTCCAAGCCCGGCTCGTCGCTTCGGTAAATTCGAACGGTTGCGTCAATTGGCCTTCTGGCCAATGGGGCGAGCGATTCGGCGTTGAGGATCAGCAACACCTGCCTTCTATTCTCTATCGGCTCTTCGATCTTCCCCACCTTCCACTTGTATGTCGGCAGGTCCTTATTGCAGGATCCGCTCTATTTTTTCAGGCGCGGCCGGTCTAGCCGGGTCCATACCCGAGCCCTAGGTCTGCTAGGAATCTCTTCCTTGCTGACTGCCTCGAGTTAGGCTCCCGGCCAAACCTCACCTACCTTGCTGACGGCCAACCTGGAGAGCTGGGCTGACCTATGGTCCTCGCAAGCGATAAGCTTTGCCCTACCTTGATTCTTAAGTGTTCTATAAAATCTTAAGCTTAGGTTCACGTGGTATTTGTTAGGGAATGAACTGTATTTTAATTGGAAAATCTTAAATAAATACGTATACTTCATTAAATGTTTATGTTTTATTCAAGGATTTACATATTTATGTAAGTTAACAAAAAGATGTAACTACATCAATAATTAAGTACCCGCATCGAGGTACTTAAGCGGGTTCTTTTAAGTACCCAACCCGCCTAAGTACCTCAAAAAGCTGAAACTCTTCGTGAGATACTTAAGCGGGTTTTACTGTATTAACTTTTTCCAGTGCTTCGTTCTTTATATTTAGAGTTAGCGCCGCACTGTTCTAAAAATTTCGCCTTAATATAACCACAAATTTAGTTTTATTGATATTCAATTCATGTGTTCTGTACATTGTATTCCACTAAACTAATAACCGCCTACAGCGATTTGGTTCATATTTGCAACATATGCCAGCACCTTAAAAATAAATATTCCGACCAAAGATCTGGGGTCGGGATATTCTTAAAATTCTTATACAGACTAAAACGTAAAAATCCAATATATTTTCAAAAACCAATTGCGTTGGGGAACTGAAACTTATCACGGATGCATAAATTGCAAATACTCTACTTATGGCGCAGACTGGTAGGCGTTGGAAAAGGGGGCCGGGCACCTCCCATACAAACTGAACTTCTCATATAGCTTATCTCTGGAACCGCTTACGCTAACACATCTACATGTCGTCGCTACCATGTCAAACTATCGAATGTGAACATCGGAACTTTTCAGGAGAACAAAGAAACTATTGTAAAAAATGCTTGGGCTTGGGCACGTTCAGAAGGCGCAACAGCTCAGTAACTGTTGCGATTGCACCTTCTGAACGTGTTGTTTTATACTTCTGATCAACTGAACAGTTGCGTGTTAAATGATCGAAATATTTTTCTGATCATTTGAGACAACATGTTGTGTGTTTTGAATTTTACAGCTAATGTATCAAGCCGTTCAGAAGACGCATTACGATCACTGATTTTTTTAGCAACGGTCGCGCTCAACTGCTGCGCCTTCTGAACCTAACCATTAGGAAAAAGTGTGGGATTTGACACTTTGTTAAAGCCTGCATCTAAGAAGACTAGGAATTCGACGATTTTCCAACTTCCGTACCATTCTAAACGCATGCGCAAGGTATCATAAATGAAAAAGCATTTTTGCATATTCATACCGTACTTATGGCGAAATGGGTAATTATTTGAAAGGCTGCATCAATATACATTTACGTAAACGGGCAAGTATCATTCGATTGGGAACCATTTTCTACTAGATATCTAAATCCCACTGAGTTATTGTAACTTTGTTTTTCATTTTTGGTAAAAGGTAAAATTTGTGAAAATTTTAATTTTTTTTTAATTTTGAAAAAAATTTAGAGCTTTGATTTTTATGAGTTTCTTTATAGACTGTCCTATCTACATACCTATATACAAAAAATGATAGCCATTTTCGTTGTTCGGACTAAACTCAAAAACCACTGAATACAGTTCCGTCAAATTGTCGGAGGTTAGATATACCTTACATATATGGTCTTACTAGAAAGCTCGATAGGTGGTGCTGGAGTAGAGTTATTTATAAAAGTCGTATTTGTTAACCGATTTCGTTCAAATTTTAAATGTGAGCTATGTACTTGTATGATGAAAAGATCTTTTGATAAACATGGACCCGCTGAGTAGCACTGGAGTCGAGGTTGAAATTCCTAATACGTATTCATTTTATGGTAAGCAATGGTTCTGCAGAAAATGGACCCAATGGATGGCGCTGCAGCCGAAATGTATAGAAACTCCGTGTGGTTGATCTTCTTTGGCCCTATGTTTAAGTTATACGAATTTAGTTTCAGATGGCTAGATGAAGGATGGGGTTAAGTATGCATAGTAAGACCGCAAAATTGTGTAAGCGCACCTTTGACTGACGCCCTCATGCGACAAATGCGATCTTGGATCTACCTAGAAATCAGTATCATAAATATTAACACGAATTGTAAAAGTGGCGAGTTAACAAGGAAAGAGCACCGTATGTATATCAATTGCTTTATTTGAATGATATTCAAGAAATCACACGACTCATTTACCTAATGTACGGGAAAACTTTTCATCCTGTGGGACAGCGAGGATTCTTGGCCCTCCTATAACAGAAAACCCACATCTGTGCTCTTGAGTTGACTTTTATTGGCTTACGCATCGGACCAATGTTTTAGTTGCAAGATCATAGAAAACGATTACGCAGAGATCTCACAGGTGAAAATAAGACCATCGGTAAAGTATTCCATATGGTATCAAGGCGCTACTGTTTTTGGCCTATGTGTGAGGAGGATACTGCGCTTTAGTGGTTTCAACTTAAACTAAAAATCTTGACTTTACGTACTATTTTTGCTTTTAAACGCTAGTTAGTGTAACAGAAAATACACTACTGTACCGATGACATCATCCAACGTATGATACAGAATCAGTAGTTTACATAAAAGATTCCTATTGAACATTATCAGCAACCAAAACATTCCTATTGAAGATTATCAGCAACCAAAACATTCCTATTGAANAGAACCAAAAATAAAACTGGACCGCTTCCGAAAAAAGCGATTACAAGTGTTTGATCAAGGCAGAGGAATCATTATGGAAGCAAGGGTAGTAACCTTGGAACAAGCTTATGCCGCTGTAGAAGCACAATTAGCCCAGCTGCAGCAAGCGCAAGTACCTGAAATCGAAGAATTCCAACCGATAAGTCCCAGGATAAACAATGCAAATGAAATAAATTTGAGACTATTCGAACGGCTACCAGTGTTCAGCGGAGACACATCCAAATACAGGACATGGAGGGCAACCGTCATATCAGCAATGAGTCCCATACAAGCCTTTCGAGATACCAAACCATATTACGATGCATTATTTATAATACGTCACACGAAGATCGAAGGAGAACCAGCAACTCTTCTACAGAATCATGGCACAGTATTTCACTTACAAGCAATACTCAATCGCCTAGATTACAGCTACGCCGATACTAGAAGCTATAACGCCCTCATAGAGGAAATGAAAAGACAAATACAAGGAAGACAGACGCTATCCGAATTCCACAGCAAGATCTGTCAAATCCTTAATTTAGCAATGACTAAGTGCGAAATTGATTACCCAGGGAATACTCACTCTCTACAGCAGGTCACAAAAGAAATGGCCATAGATTGCTTCCGCAATGGCATAAATGATGAATTTACTCAACACACATTATATGCAGCAAAACCAAGAGATTTAGAAAGTGCATACGCCTTTGCCACGGAGATTCTTTATAAAAGGCAGAACAAATCGATACGACGAGAAGCTTATAACTACCCCAAACACCCACAAAACGAACGGAAGTATCAACCAGGAGTTCAACCTATTCCCCACATGGAAAGATCAAACCCGACACCAATGGACGTGGATACATCAATAGGAAGATTCCGGCAACCCACGAATAATCAGCATCAACAACAGCAATCGTATCAACAGAATCCCTTCAGAAACAACTATGAACGACAAAGAGCAGGATACGCACCTTTCAATCCCAATAGAGGAGAACCATTTAAACGAAACCACCAACCAACGTCATCCAGATATAATATAGCACCACAGAAACTACAAAGGATCAACCAAATAACGGATGATAATAGTGATCAGTCATTAAGGGTAAATATAGACGAAAGCGAATTTGAAAATAGAGCTACTTTTTTAGACGAGTAAATAATCTACCGTGTCTTTAGATTATTTTACAGNGATATAATATAGCACCACAGAAACTACAAAGGATCAACCAAATAACGGATGATAATAGTGATCAGTCATTAAGGGTAAATATAGACGAAAGCGAATTTGAAAATAGAGCTACTTTTTTAGACGAGTAAATAATCTACCGTGTCTTTAGATTATTTTACAGGATAACAAAAAACTATTAGTTTTAATAGACACAGGTTCGACATTAAATTATATTAGGAAAAATATTCCAAATAGAAAGACCTTCCCAGTTAAATAATTTGTTAGTAGAACTCTGAATGGTTCAAACACAATCAACTCAGCCAAGAAGATTAGAATGCTAGGACAAGAATTAATATTTTTTGAAATCGAAGAATTAAAAGAATTTGATATGATATTAGGAGAACAATCCTTGAGAGAAATGAAAGCTAAGATAGATCTGTTCGAATATAAAATGATGTATGTCAGGAGAACAGAACAGAAGAAAAAAGAAATGGATGTCAGTCAAGTAAATTTCACAATAGATGAGAGCAAATATAAAAAAGAAGTTGAAGAAATTATGAGAACTAATGAGGAAACAAATCCTATTTTACCATTTACAACAACAATTGAAGCGACGATCCGCACTAAAACTGAAGAGCCAATATGGACGAAACAGTA
>NW_016159555.1:79588-82419 GCF_001687245.7 Rhagoletis zephyria
ATGGTTGCCTTGCAGGCCAGCGGAGCCAGAAAGGATCCTCCAAACCATAAGGCTCTATAACCCGGAGCTACCTACCGATAATTGGAAGGTGGTAAAAATTAACGAATGCGGTAAAGCGACGATGCAGGTTGTCCTGCTTCTAAATAAGGACTCCATAGAGTTGTTGGAGCAAAAGAGCGGGGTCATACGTTACGGCTGTGACATGGCCAAAATTAAGGTCTACAGCAACGACGTAAACGCAGCGAAGAACCTGATCGCGGAGGTAGAGCCGGAAGAGGCCAACAGCGACGTGGAGATGGAGGAAGAATCCGAGCAGGTTGATCCGATGGACGACCTGACCGGGGGTTATGCCTCATCGACGTCTTCGCTGGGGGTCGGACGCATGCTTCGGCTTTATACGGAGGAGGAGTTGATCGAGATGTCGGAAGACGCGGTCAACTCCACCCTAATAGGCGACGTGGGCGATAACGGCCAAGATGGTGAAGGTACTGCAGATTAACCTTCACCACTGTAAAGCAGCTTCAGCTGCACTGCTGCTCCATCTAACAGCTAAAGGGGCAGCCGACATCGTCCTAATCCAAGAACCTTGGGTGGTGGGACAAAACATTTGTGGGCTGAAAGCGCCGGGCTACAGACTGGTAAGTGGAGCCTCAACGGGGAAACCAAGGACGTGCATATTGATAAGTATCACACTAAAGTGTCTCTTTCTTCCACAATTTAGCGACGAGGACACAACAGCGGTCAGTCTAAGTGCAAACGGACGACCAATTAAGATGGCATCCATGTACCTAGCGCACGACAAGGAGGTGCCAACTATCTGCATTAAAGACCTAGTGGCCAGCACGAGGCGCTAATTTTGGGAGGTGACGCGAATGCTCACCATCACACCTGGGGCAGCTCCGATGATAACGAACGGGGTGAGTCACTTTTTAATTTCATACTTAGTTCTAAGCTTGTTATTGAAAATAGGGGGAATGATTCCACTTTTATTACAAAATCCCGAAGGGAAGTTCTGGACGTTACCCTTATCTCTGAGAATGCGGAATGTCTGGTCGGGAAGTGGAAGGTGCTTGAGGAGCACTCCTTTTCCGACCACCGATATATCCAATTCGAGGTATTAGGGGAAACGCCCAAGGCTCCTCTAACTAGAAACTTGCGAAATGCCAACTGGCATAGGTATCGGAAAGAGCTGGATAGGCTTTTGCCACAAGATAGAGAGCCGGCTACTCCAGCAAACCTAGAGGAGCTGGAATATCTTGTCGACCATTTTACGGGGGCCTGCAGTAAGGCAATAGACATTGCATGCCCCAAAAAGCAGCACCGGGGTAGGAAAAAGCCACCCTGGTGGAATGAAGAAATCAGGATTTCACGCAAGAACTGCAGGAAAACCTTCAATCAGGCTACTGCGTCTGGTAGTGAGGGACATTGGGAGACCTACAAGACAACGTTACGGGAGTACAAGAAGCTCCTAAGAAGGTCGAAAAGAACCTCATGGAAAGACTTCTGCAATGGGGTGGAGTCTATCTCAGAGGCAGGCAGGCTCAGAAAGATACTCTCAGGTACTGCCCAGAAAGCCCCAGGATGCTTGCAAAGACCTGACGGCTCCTGGACAGAGACCGAGGAGGAATCACTGGATCTGCTTCTTTGCACACACTTCCCGGGTGCCACGGATAGCATGCCGGTACAGCCACATCTAACTGGAGATCTTTCGGTCACTGGAGATTTCCTCACTAGGGAAAAGGTCATCTGGTCTATTGGGACATTTAAGCCCTATAAATCAGCAGGTCCGGATGGCATTGCCCCCATACAGCTGCAGCAAACACTTCAGCTAAGCTCAGCGTGGCTACACGCTATAATTAAGGGAGTATTAGCTCTTAACCATATCCCTAGAAAGTTGAGGGAATCAAGAGTGCAGGGAAGAAGGCAGGGAAGGTGTCTCACAATAACCCAAAGGATTTCAGACCCATCACCTTGTCGTCATTTCAACTGAAGGTTATGGAGAGACTGGTGGAGGTCCGTATCAGAGAGTCGGTTGGTGACAGACTCTCTACCACACAACATGCTTATACGAAAGGTAGATCTACAGAAACGGCGCTACATGAAATAGTGTCGTATATAGAGAGATCACTAGACATCAAAGAATATACGCTAGCAGCCTTCCTGGATATAGAGGGCGCCTTTAACAACATCATGCCGGGCGCGATAACGGCAGCACTGGCGGGCCTGGGCATCGACTCGCGCTTAGTTGCGCTCGTAAACTAAATGCTGAGATGAAGGGTGGTCCGGGCGGAGCTGGCGGGGGTATCGTTGACCAGGTTCGTAGAGAGGGGCACCCCGCAAGGGGGAGTCCTATCCCCTCTATTATGGGTCGCAGCGGTAAACTCACTGCTGTGTGGCATGGAGGGGGGTGGCTGTAAGGTTATTGCGTATGCGGATGATCTTGCACTAACAGTAAGTGGGAAATTTCCACAGACTCTATGTGACATTATGCAGGTAAAACTGAAGGAAGTCGAGAGTTGGACAAAAAATAACGGGTTAGGGGTAAACCCAAGCAAGACAGAACTTGTACTGTTCACAAGAAGGTACAAAATCCCCCCATTGATAACACCAAGGGTGGCACAGACCACACTAAAATTAAGCGAATCCGCTAAATACCTGGGGATAGTCCTAGATAAAAAATTAAGCTGGATTCAAAACACCGAAGAGCGGGTGCGGAAGGCCACGGTTGCCCTATACAGCTTCAGGAGAGCAATCGGCCAAAAATGGGGTTTAACCCCGAAGGTAGTGCACTGGATATACACCGTCGTGGTGAGGCCCATACTTCTGTACGG
>NW_016159556.1:0-4352 GCF_001687245.7 Rhagoletis zephyria
GCAGATATTTTCAAGTTTCCCTATTTTAGAGAATTTTTCTTGCTATTTGATGTTGGAAAATTTTCGCCGGATTGTTTTGGCGAATAGAAGTATAGTGTGCTAGTTCGATTTGATTTCAGCAAAAATCAGTAATATGCTGATTGATATGCTGTTTTCATTTAAAATCATGAGTATGAAAACATTGGTTAAATTCAATTTATAAATTGTCTTGAAACCATTTGCTAAGAAAACGTTTATAAATTAGTATTTCGTAAAATATTTCTAGAAAACGATATAACATCTACTGCTAAAGTTTTTTGGAACTTTAAATCAGGTGTGAGGGAATAGAAATCAAAATATAAAATTTGTCATAAGTTATATATCGTTGCCTTAATATAGAAAGGCCCTATCTCACATCGTCGCTGAAATGCACAAAGCCGTAACTAACTAAAATCTTTTATTGCATAAAACGATTTGGGGCCACATAATGCGATCAAATGCATCATAATCAATTAAATCGTAAATTTTCTATTTTTAGTTAGTTACGGCTTTTTGTATATCAGCGACGATGTCAGATAGGGCCTTTCTATATTAAGGTAGCGATATGTATGTATGTATCTACATACAGGAATATTTTTGAAGTGATAATTCTCTGGTGATATCTTCAGCAGCTAAACTAGAAATCTGTGCAAAATTAACTTTATACACATATGAAGTAAAATTTGATCCCACGCAACCTTGCGTTGACCTGCTGACACTACACACTTCCCACACGCGAATATTTACCCCTCAATCTCCATTCATTGCAACTTCTTCTGTATCCATTCGCTCTATGTAACTCTTTTCCATCACTATTCACCATACACCCGTTGTTAAAAATTACCTGCCTTCAATTTGAAGGGACGTATGCAACTACTCATTGCTGTGGTGTTATTGGGACTATGCTCAACACATGCACCCACACATTAATGAATTTCCCCATCGCCCACTGCCTGACCTTTCGTACTATGATCTCTACAATGCATACATACACAAAGGCTTCGGAGGTATGTAGATTAGTTCTAATTTGCAAGTTAATGCGTTCGGTGCGGGTGTAAGAAGCGTCGGTTTACGTTTAGCAAATTGTATTCTTTAGACTGTTTTAATTGTTAGTGCATTTTAATTTCTTGTTACCGGTTACAAAAATGGTGTGATTAATAAAAAAGTGAAAGTGAAAATTAACAAAAAAGTATCAGTGTGATGTAAATACTAAAAGTTCTTTTGCAGAATTTAGCGAAGGTGCTATCAGTATACATACATCTACATTGTCGTTTTAGTGCGGTGGCTTGCCTTCGTGATTTCATGTGATTTGTTGTTGGGCCGAAATTTGTATTACGTTCGCGAATGTGTAATATCCACAAAGGAAGTGTTTTACTCGTGTTTCTCAAAAACGGCATCCGCTTTTGGTAAATATGTATGTATGTATGTACGTACAAATATTTCGTTACATTAATTCACAAAGGCCCTAACCGAAACCTTTCTCGAAACTGCGTTTAAAAATAAATTTTATAAGAAAAGTTTTTTACGAAAACATCGCAGAAATATATGGTGAGTTTTTATATTATGAACATTTAAAAAATACTACTTATTAGATTTAAACCGAATAAATTAGATTTTTTATATTTTTAAAAATAAGCTCAGTAAAATTATGCTGACTTCGTTTGTTCCCAAAAATGAAGTCCTTCTCCGGTGCAAAATGTGTTTGATGTTACACTCAAACCTGTAAAAAATAAATGTTTTGCCTTCTTGTCCTTGTCTAGCTCACGCATTTCATAATAATGTCTAATTTTCAGGGCAGAGAATGTGCATTTTTTGCCTTTAACTAAGAATCGAACACGAATAGAAAAAGGGGCAGTGAAAAGGAAACATTTTTTGGTAGAAACGAAATCACCATTTAAAAACACGTCCAACTCACTCGGGTTTCTTGGTAATAATACCGGTTTTATTTTAAGCGCCAACAGGGTATCCCGTTTCTACGGTTACATGGTTGCATTTTTTAGTTATAAAGGCTGAATTATTTCTATTGTGAACTTATACTAATTGCGTGTTTACACATACTAAGCTTACACATTAGACTTTTTCTCAAAACTATTTGTTGCAGCGATTTTTTGATGCAGTTTACTTCTATTTGACACGTAGATCATGGATCCACAGTCTTGCCCCTAAATTTCATTTGACAACTAAAATCCAAAAAATCGCTGTTACAATTTTTTTTTTGTTTTTCGTACCAAGTTTATCTAATTTTACTGGGCTATATATGTATGTACGTTTCTATGTCTCTGTCATAGTGCAAATTTTTTAAGCTTGGTGTTAGTCTTAAAATATAATAGATTTTATAATTCCAATAGAAAAGCAGGGCCGATTTGATTTTTTATGGGTAGTGATGCAGTCTAATGTATAAATGTTTATAAATTTTTGAAGTTAACGAACTTGTTTATTCAAATCAGTGTCAACAAGAAAGCAACCATGTTCCAATGAGGATTGAAGCACATGGTAGCATTTTTCTAGCAAGAATTCGCAACGTCCCTTCCCCGCTCTTAACATCTCCTAGCTGGCCAATTTTTTGGTCCACACGAACACGATTTAAAAAATATCTTGATAAATCGTACAAATCATTTCCTCGACTAACAGAACTTTTTGTAAAGTCAGTAGGGGTATTCTCTGAGTCTTGCAAAGTGCTTGCATTGTGCACAGATTGCACAATAAAACCCGGTTTTCGTATGGGACAGCTTTGCAAACCGTGAAAACCATGCACCGTACAAGGGCTTTGCAAGATTCAGAGAATACCCCTAGTGACTTTTTGAATTTTCCACACAGTAATTTAAAATGCAACGCTGCTTAGTTTGTGTAGTTCAACAGCCACTGAAAACAGATTTAAATGAAAATTGAAAAAAGTAAATTTCGTAGTTATTGTTTTGGTAAATAACCGTCATAGTAACTAAGAAAAGGCTTGATAAATATTCATCGGCGCAGCCAGAATTAAATCCGGGAGGGGCGGGGCTCGACCCTATTAAGGTGGCATTTCAGGGTACTATTTTTTGTATATACATACATACATACAAGGAAAACTTGAAAGCTAGGTTGGAGGCTCCAGCCCCTGCGCCTCTTTGGTTACGCCCATGTAATTACTATAGGGACTCTGTATCATCAATTTTAATGGAAAAGTATTGTTTTATTGAACTCCGTTGTGGTCTGGCCAATAAAAGTGACGCCAAACGTTTAGGTCGTCGCAAAAGGTTGTCAGACCAGAAATCGTCGATAAAATTCATGGAAAAATCTTGGCTTGGGATGTTCTAAGGACGTGCCGAGGGCGAAAACTTGTATGGCACTAAAATCCTCTCAAACTAAGTTTTCAACATATGGGGAAGGGAAAGGGGTTAATTTGTATTTCTGGGGATTATAACTTATTCTTAGTATATGATGCAAATATAATGAATAACTTCCAAGAAATAGTAAATAACCGCTTTTTGCGATCGATTTAGTCCTCAATGATTTATTAGCAGTAGATTTCAAAAAATTCTTTTCCACATAGAATATATGCTAATGAATTGATCTGCTTTTAGGTTTTCGTGTGTGGTTTCCTCTTAAGCAATATGGATATGTGTATGTAAACATTGTTCCCAAATGGTTTTTCTATATTCTTGGGGGAAGTAAATTACATAGATGCTATTAAGTCTGTAATACTAAATTTTATATTCGAAATTGATCCTTAGCTAAGAGAAAGTCAGTACGTAAATGCATTAAAATATAGGAGATTTAGAACCGATAATTTTAACCGAAATATACAGTTGCATTCCAACCTTTATTTTCACTCTAGAAACTCAAATATATACATATCGTTGCCTTAATATAGAAAGGCCCTATCTCACATCGTCGCTGAAATGCACAAAGCCGTAACTAACTAAAATCTTTTATTGCATAAAACGATGTGAGGCCACATAATTCGATCAAATGCAATGTAAATTTTCGATTTTTAGTTAGTTACGACGTTTTGTAAATCAGCGACGATGTCAGATGAGGCCTTTCTATATTAAGGCAACGATATGTACTATGTCTTTGGTTTTAGATCACAACAATTTTTCATATACATATTTACCGAAACAGACTCACGTACATATGTATGTACATTGGTAATTTGAGGCGAGAATATTCTGAAGATTTTAATTTGCCGCAATAGTCGCAACTATCTACGGTCAACAAATCAAAAAACTTACTTTCGACTACCTTCCGGTCACAAATCCATACTTAGAGGAAAACTAAATAACACTTGCACTTCCTTCCGGTTTGAAAGCCAAACGTGCAACACATACAACATCTGCGCCCCTGCATGCATA
>NW_016159556.1:5030-77633 GCF_001687245.7 Rhagoletis zephyria
TTTTTTTTTTTTGCTGTAAGCTCTCCCTTCCTTCAAGCCTTCACGTAATGAAAATCTAAATGGAAAGGTTAACAGCTTACCCCGAACCTTAGCTAGGTTGGGTTAGGTTAGGTTATCTCGGCTGCTCTCATCCCTTAGGATGCCATGTTAAAAAGTCCAAATGTCCCTCCTCTTACTTTAGATATGGAACCACCTCGTAGCTCTGATGAAGCGCACAAAGTCATAGATACTGGCTGAATCCAGTTCAGCCAGACATTCAAAAGAATAGAGGAGGAACGAGCGTCGACGATCTCTCGCCAGAGCGGGACTGTGGCATAGTTAGTGCTCCACGTTTTCGATTTCCTCCTCATCACGGCAGCTACGACAGTAATCGTTTGACTGCAAACCCATTCTAGCAGCGTGGGTTCCCATCAAGCAATGCCCGTTGAGAACTCCAATAACTTGTGGGAGCAGTGGTCGCTCCAAGCGTAGGAGAGGGCGAGATCTACGCTTGTCCAGCTTAGGCCAGATATGTCTTGCTATCCTGCAAGTAGGCACGGCAGACCATCTTAAATTTGCCCGTTCGATAAAGTTATTCTCCAGCCAGAGTTTGCAAGAAGATAGAAGAATGCCCGCACTAAGTACGAGGTGTAATGGTTGCATACAACAAGATTCCTTCCCTTGCTAGTTCATCTGCAACACAGTTTTTCGGTATGTCTTTGTGGGGTGGCACCCATACAACATTAGTGACGTAACATCTTGCCAGCTCTTTTAGAGTACGTCTACATTCCATAACAATCTTCGATATAGATTTGTCACATTTAAGTGCTTTAACAGCTGCCTGGCTATCAGAAAAGATTGTTACCGCCTTCAGAATAATTAGAGAATTGATTCGCCATCTTGCAGCTACGTTGACACTATACAGCTTGAAAAACGCTGCAGAGATCTGACAGACGAAAACTATGGCTAAGTGAGAGTACCGCTGAGTATACCACACTTCCTACCTTCAGATCCAACTTGGAGGCATCAGTGTGATCATCAGTGATGGCTGTTGAGTCAGAATACGAAATCAGGACCGAATCCTCCTCCTGATTTCGCTTGATCGCACCTCTATGAGGGCCCACTGCCATCTGCGGCTGAACACTTACTAACAGGAGCAGAATGTACCAGGGTGCCCAGAGTGTTTAAAAAAAGGGCAATTTCTGGAAAGAAATCGCCAACAATCACCAATTTTTATATTTTTTTTTTTTAATTCATGAAATCGACTTAACAAATCGTTTTTAAAACCAAACACGAATATTCTACATACCTTCAGGGTAATAATAAATAACCCAACACACTTATATAATAGTGATGTTCAAACCATTTTTTTTTGAAAATACGCATACTTTTAAAAAATACTTGTATTTACCAGGGACCAAAAATAACTGTTATCTTGAATTTACAAAGTGTGAACGTTGCTCGAATTCTGAAATTTAACGAAACCGTTGTTTCGTAACAGTTATTCAATGAAAATGATTTTTTATTTTGCCAATAAGAGTTATTTTCCAACGTTTATTTTTTACGCTGCTCGATAACAGTTATTATCCGACGTTTATTTTTGCCTTGTCTGATAAACGTGCTAAGTTAAGAATATTGACGAAAACGGAGATGGAGAAGAAGATAAAAATGATGGAAATAAAAGAGAGGAAGTCAAATAACTGTTATCAAGCAACGTAAAAAATAATTTAGGGAATTAGATATGTAATTCAAGTATGTCTCACAATATAGGTAAGAAAATGTAATAAAACTAAATTTTTTTAATAAATAATAACAGCTTTTTTATTGTTAAGAGAATGTTTTAAGTATTAACTTGGAGTAAATTAACCTCCTCAATTATTGAAATATTGGAGTTTCCCTGTTGCTGAAATTTTATATTATATAGGAAGCGGGTGTAATTTTCAGGCAATTAAGTGCACTGAGTTTGGTAAACATTTGTCGTCATTAGTGGCCGGCGCAACGCCCATTATTCAAAAATTTATAATAATCTAATAAGAAAGGCTCGTATCGGCTTTGGTAGTGATTGGTGAAGCGGCTACTGAGATACAGCATTTCATAATAAGTGGACGGGGCCAGGCACATTTTCAAAAAATATTCAAAATTATCTTATTTTTTACCAAAATTTTTCATCACATTTAAATTTTTAACAATTTGGATACAATATTTACTGAAATATCGTAGATTTATCTAAATATATGTATGTATAAACATATATATATATGTATGTATGCAGCTTAAAATCACCCAATTTTAAAAAGCGGCATCAATCTTTTTTTATCTGAAAACTCTGAACACAAGCTACCCAAAAAAGGTAGCATCAATAAGGGGGAAGTTGGGTCTGCCCGACTGGTTGATGTCCTCTGGAAGACTCGGGTCGACATCACGCCAACCAAAAAAATGAGCAGAACATACTTCCTGTCTTGCGACGTCTATTTCAGCTGACATGTAAAGGAGCGCAAATTCAGTGTCGGATCTGTGGTGGGGGGATCTCCCCTTATGTTATATATGTATGTATGTACACACGTAAATGGTTCATAATATGGCCTCATTTAAGCAAATTTCACGGTCAACTAAGCAAATATTAAAGCTTTGTTATTTAATCAGTCAAATACATGAAAATATTTAATATGCAAATTTTTGATCAACTCAAAACTCAACAACGTCAATGCGAAAAATTTTCAATGTTAAGTGCAAGCGCTGCATCAGCGCGTAATGCCGTGTGGCATGAATGGCAACCAAATGTGTCCTCTAGAAAATCAACAAACAACACATGTCCACATTAGTTAAGCAGCAGCAACCAAAGCGGAAGAGAGGGTCGACACGACGCACCCACAGATGCTATTCGCCTTCAAGTGCTGCAACGCTGCTGCAACAGCGCCAAGTCGCGCAGCGGAGACAGTTTGGAGGCAATTCGCGTTTTTGTCATGCAAAATTTGCCTTAGAAATTAGGAATAAAACAGACGCTATACACAGACACAGGCACGTACATGTACAGACATACATACATACATACATACATATTTAGCAGTGCATTCAGATGCTCAATGCACTTGCATTCAAGATTTAAATTAATTGTTTTCTTTTCTTTTCCATTTTATATTTATTATTTTTATTTTTCCATTAAATTCAATTTCCTCGCCATTGAAGTGTCTTTTTTTTAATTTGCGAATAGTCGTCGAAGCACACTTTTGAAATTTTAATTTCTTCCACTTTGGTTCGTTGCACAGTAGCGAAATGAAAAAAAATAGCGCAACAATAACAACTACAAAAGCAAAACGATTGCAACTGTTGCTTGCGGTTGGTCGTCATGGACGTTGTTTTGTTATTGCAGTTGCTATTAAATCCATTTTCGATGTTGTTGTTGTGCCTGCTTTAGCTTTTGCTGATGCCATCTTCGCCTTTAGAGAGACTACCCGGTGCCATTTGTGGCAGCTGTAACGGTGCAGTGATTTGTTGCTTCATCGAATTTTATGAGATGTATACTGGCGATTGCATGTAAATGTGAGTTGGCAATTGAATGCCAATTGGCCTGGCTGCTTGCTTGTCTTGTCGCGCCGATCAAGCTGACTGGTGCCGCGAGTGCACAGTGGTTCAAAATTGCCATTTTGTCTTCACAATTCATTGGCGCCTTAATTTCTCACTATATTTGATTTTTTTTTTTCATGAAAGCTAATAAAATTTTCAGACCAGTTGAGCACAATTATTGAATTTTTTTTTGTTTGTATTAAATTTTTTAGTGCAAAGTTCAGAAAAAGTAGCAATTTTAAGAAAATCGATTCTCCTGTTCCAGTTAATAAGCGTTACATAAAAAAACTAGTAGTCCCGGAAAGCGAAAATATTATCAAGACTAAAATTTTAAATGTTATAAAAAGACTTTTCATCAAAATTAAGTTTTTTTTTGTTTTTATAAAAAATTTGGGTATGCAGTTTTATAGATCAAAAAATTTTCTGATAATAAAGTGCAAGTTGCAACTGCCTAAGAGTTTGCTTTGATTTTTAGTATTTAATATGTGTAACAAACGCTTTTTCTAAAAACTTTTCAAAAAACTTTTTTTTTTAATTTTGGTGAATTTTTTTTATCTATAACATCAAATTTTTCTTGTGATATTTTTTTTTGGGGTAACCCTATAATTGTTTCCAACTATGTTTTTATGTAACATTTATTAACTTGAACAGGAGAATCGATTTTTTTTTTTTAATTTCTACTTTTTCTGCACTTTGCATTCAAAATTTAATACAAACAAACAAAAATTCGAGAATCAGGTACAACAAATTTTATTGGCTGTCAGTTAAAAAGAAAAGCTTATCAAATTGAGTGAAAAATGAAGGCTACATGATAGATATGAACCACTGTGCAGCGTTGTCATGCGGGGCATGCGATCGACCAGGTATTGAATAGTTATGGGACAATAACATGTATTTTTTTTTGATACATGTGTGCATATATACTACTAGTATCTGTAGGCTTTTACGAAAATAACTTAAGTGATTTTAAAACTTTTAATTTTAGCGGAGAAACAATAAACTTCCTTGGAAAAATTTTTTATTTTAAATAACTTTTTAACAGGAAGGCATCTAAAGCTGCATCTATGAGCAGTTAATATTTTAAATATTGTACAGGAATCCAAACATTTTGTATCTTATAGAAAAAATGGCCGAACTCGATTTAATTGTTCTTTCAAAAGTCCATATTGTAAGCTATTATATATGTAAATGTCATGGAAGTGATGTAGGTGGGTAATTTCTAGAAAATATGCGGTAGGTATTTCATTCTGACTTGAATGTTTTTTTAATGGCGTGACAATAAATTATTACATTGCAATGGAAATAAAATGTTTCAGCGGCGCCATTATAATAATGAACAACAAAATCAGAAGATTCAAAAAAAGAGATGACCGCTAAAAAAAAAAGAAAAATGGGTAGCAAATAGAGCTGTGAGCAAGAATAAAGCAATCGAAGGGTTTCAAGGTCGAGCCCTTTTTTTAAGGGAGAGACTGAAGTTTGGTAACCTATGTCAAGAGTACAATGGCGAAATGGAGAGAACATTGTTCAACACTCCAAAAATTGACGGCCGGTCTGCTTTATCGACTTTTTATCTATTGCCTGTTATAAGCATGAGAGCGACAAATTTGACAGGAAGTTAAAGAATTATAGGCCGATTTCTAAGCTTACCACTGTCTCAAAACTGTTTGAGTCCATAGTAAAAGATAAAATTTACTTTGCTGTTAAACATTTATTATGTCCCAACCAACATGGGTTCGTGCCGGGCAGATCTACGTTAACCAATTTAGCTGCTTTTACAGAGGACTGTTTGGAAACCTTTCAAAAGGGATTCCAAATTGACGCTATATATACCGATTTCTCTAAGGCTTTTGACAGGGTGCCTCATCGAATATTGATAGCTAAACTTGAAGGCCTGGGCTTTCATTCAGAGTTTCTGAAGGTGGATCACATCCTATCTGTATAACAGACGCTGTGCTGTTCGTTTTGATAATGTATCGTCTTATTCTTTTGTCTCCTCCTCTGGTGTTCCCCAGGGTAGTGTCTTAGGTCCGTTATTATTTGTTATCTTTATTAATGATATATCTTCCTGTTTCTCAAAGTGTAAGTTTCCTCTATATGCGGATGACCTGAAGATATACCATGAAATTATAAATAGAGAAGACTCATTGATTCTCCAGGGTGAGCTTGATAATTTGTACTGTTGTATATATTGGTAAATGTCATTATACCTCTTTTGCAAAAGTGATTATTATTGTTCCAACCTCTTACTGTTTTTCGAATGTCCCACTAAAATCAATTACTGATGTTAAAGACTTGGGTGTTTATTTTGACTCCAAGCTCACCTTCACCACCCACATAAACTTTATTGTTTCTAAATCATTCGCGATGTTGGCCTTTATTCGTCGCAACTGCTCGTCATTTTCCGATCCTTATACTCTCAAACTGTTGTATTCGTCTTTAGTTCGGTCGAGGTTAGAATACGCTGTATTTGTTTGGAGACCTTTTCATACAGTTCATGTGAACAGATTGGAGTCTGTTCAGAGGGCTTTTATACGCTTTGCTTTGCGTCCGTTGAAATTTGTAGACCCTATTCCGTCCTATCGTTCTCGTTGTTTGTTGATAAATCTCATGTCCTTAGAGTCCAGGCGTACTTTGTTATCGATGTGCTTTGTCTTTGACATAATTGTAGGTTCTATAGATTGTTCGCACCTCCTTATGAATATTCGTTTTAATGTTCCCTCACGTATTCTTCGTTGTAATGAATTGTTTTTTGTGGGTGTTGTTAAAACTGTTTATGGTATGAATGCTCCTTTAAGGAGGACTCTCTCCCAATTTAATGCTTATTCTTCATCTTTAGACTTCGATTTTTCTTACTCAAAGTTTACTTTTAAGAATTTACTCATAAGGCACTTGTCATAAGGGTTTCCCTTATTCTATGTATATATTTGTCATATAGTCTGTAAGCGTCCTGTTTGTTGATAATAATAATAATAAATAAATAAAGAAAACCACTCACGATAATACGAAAGGGATCCTCTTATTGATGCCCTACTTTGGGATTCGGCTATGCAAAATGTTGAGCAGAAAGTGTATATTTTCTTTCAGATTGATAAGGATCTCTCTGATGTTGGAAGGTGTCATAAATGCTGCTAATCAGTTAACAGCTAAAGTCATAAAGAGGTTTGATGACTTACACAAAAACCAGCATTCACTATTGCCAGTACTAAGTAGGCGATTACCCGCCGAACAAAAATACCACTTCAAAATTATCTTTTCGTGATAGAAACGTTAACGATGCATAGATTAGAATGAGCGATGGGTACCGAAAAATATGATCAATAAACTGCGCGCGCTCTATACATACACTGACACAGAGGCGGACCGGGTATACATACCCTGCAGTACGGGGTAGTGACTACAGGACTGCTGAATCGGTAGCTACCTGATAAACACCGTCAATTACCGACCGACTACTTGCAGTGTATTTCATCGATTACTTTTACAAGGCAATGTCCTAGGCGGTAGTCACCATCGGCTCTCTCTGCAGTACCGGGGGTTACTAATGTAGTCACTTGCGTGCGTTATGGGCACCCTCTGTTGTAGTTTTTCGCCCTCTGGTTCGACTCTGCACTACCCTGTGCACCACCACGGGTTAATAGAGTAGCTACTTACCTAGGAGTCGGTGCAGGAGCGGTTCAAAAGTAGCGATTGACTCCAGCAGTACTGGAGGGTATATACATAAGTATGTGGATTTATAGACCTGGCAGCAGGCTTTTAATTACAATAGGCAGAGGACCCATGGTATTTCGAGCTGAAGGTTCCTCAACTATCTTTGTGGGATTGAACCCATTGCGGGGTTTCAGTTGGCCGTACTTGAGATTTATAATTATGGCTTAGACTGGCAAGGGTTTTCGGTTATTTTGATTGCACGGAGAGATATTATTGTCTTTTAAACGACAACACTGGACAGTATTGCCTACACTGGGACGACGATACTCGGTTACCCAGCAACCAAAATGCGATTGCATGAGAACGCCACCAACTCCAGATTCGACTCCAAAGTAATGCAATGGCATTATAATATGCATAAACTGCTTATCAAATGTAATCAATCAATTCCAATGTATCTATCAAATCCTACATCAATTTTTTTTTTCGAATTACTTTCATCGATTGACGGGCAATTGATGGCGAACTCTTATTTTATATGCATTACATTTTGATAAAAATGTTTTGCTAGACATTTCTATATATCACCATCACATAAGCTGCATCACCTTTCATCTAGTGCTTAATTGCAGCATTACTGTTTAAACCATTCTGCATTACTTTGAGCGTAATGCTATTCTATAGGTAATGCAGAAAGAGGGACATTTCTGCTGTGATGAAAAGTAATGCAGCAGAAGCCAATTAGGCCAATGGCACGCAATGTTAAATGTAATGCATACTTCAATAGAAAAAGTAACGAAAGGGGAATCAAATGCCATTACTTGTCATCAGTGAGGCATCGATGCTGGGTACTCAGTTAATGTCCATCTATCTTGTCTGCGTTTCCGGCTTCAGTAACATCAATGTCAACGAGAGAGTAGACGAATTGTCCAAAGTGGGAGCTTGTTCGGGTAAATATGCAGCGGTGGCGCCGCACAGTGTTTCGACTTCATGGAGGAAGGTAGAAAAAGGTCGGGGTGACAGTTGATAAAAGAAAAAAACGGTCGTACTTAGAGAGGGAGAAGCAAAAGCCATAAATGCAAATTCCACATCATTTACTTACCCCTCCACTCTACAAATGGTAGATTTCAAAAACTACTGGAATCGGCGCGATATCGACTGATCAGTTTAATTGCATTTGGCGGTGGACCCATTAAAGCAAGTGTTTCTTTTTCCACCGAAATCAATTCTTTAAGTGTCGTGGATTGTTCCCGTGAAGGTATTTATCACTAAGTTGATACTTTTTTATTTTTTATCAAATAATTTAATTGGAAATTTAGATGCTAAAGACTCTTAGTAAATAAAGAGTGAGCACCGCTTCGTCAGGTTTAGAAATTAGATGAATGGTGTAGAGAATTCCATGCTATTTTCGAGCACATAATTGGGTCTTTTCACGCGACTTCGAAAATATATATAGTTTTCGATTTTCTTAATTATTCGATTTTCAGTATTTGGTTTTGCTGTGCGAACGCCCAGGTCTGACTCCGTTAAGACAAAAATTTTCGCGAAAACCTCAATGGACCCATAGTTGCTGATAGGTTTTTCTATTGATATTTTCCTAGTAAGTGTCAAATCGTCGCTCGAATAAAGAAACAGTGTAAATGCCACATTGGGCAGACAATCCTTTAATCTATTGAAAAAATCTTTACTTTTCTTAAATATCTCTTTGGCTCACTAAGTTATTCCCGAAAATGAAATTGTAATTGTATGGTTTGTAATGGTTTATAAAATCTTCCAAACTATACTTTTCATGTTAAACTATGTATTTCATTATTCCTGCGACGGAATGGCTTGCGAAGGTTCATAAATAAAAACTCACAATTCTTTTGCTTCAAAATAAATTTTATTACACACTTTATGCCATTGACCATTTTGCCCGCTCTTATTCATACGACTGCTCCTTAAACATTTACATAAAATTACATTCATCGTACTTACACATACAATTAATCGATCTAATAAGAATATGAATATGCATTCACTATAGTGCAACGATACAAATAGGTACTTGTACAATAACAATTACCGGTAAGTGTTACAACACAAAGCAGGCCAAAAATCGTTTAACGATCAGTTGCATATAAACTTAAATTAAAACTAAAATTATTTAAAAGAATTTTAAAATAATTGTTTCGTTTTTTGTATTTTTGTTTTTGTAAAACACACAAATGCAGGAGTACGAGTACAAATACATAAAATAATATTTGGAAAAACTAAGGTGCGCACGTTTTCCCAGTTTTTTTTTTTTTTTTTTAACGGCGAATAATTAAAAGCAAATTGTGCATTTTATTGAAAATGCTAATAGAAAATTAACGGTACTGGATATGTTGCTGATATACTTAGTTTTAATTTGCCACCTACAGACAAATTAAGCAATAAAAACATTCATTTAGATAGTATTTACATTAAGTAAAATTTATACGAGAATATATTTTCAATTGCATACACTTACTTACATATATAAATTTGTATGTTTTTAGGTATGTAAGTAGTTATAAGTGTTTATGTTAGTTATCAATATTAAGCATACATATTTACATACAGTATTCTAAAATTTCTTAATAGCCTTCAACATACTTTTATTTTAAGCTTACTTCTTTATACCTTTTTCTTTTCAGAAACCTTATCAATTGACTTAAATTCGTTGCATTTAATGAGTATTAGTTACCGCTTGCTTGTGTTTTAGCATAATTTAGAAAAAAAAGATATTTAAGTTTATTTAAATAAAACAAAAATTATTTTACAACAAGTCAACAACAAAGTACATATTATTATGTATGAGTATGTAATAAGAAAATAACTATTATATTCAAAATAAGTTTATGTATTTATGCATTTATGTATACCTAGAGTTATGATTAAACGAGCACATAGTTCCGTTACATAAGTCATAAAATTTTATGTTCACACAAATTAAAAATTTTATTAGGGTGCCACACCAAAAAAAAAATCGCTGGTTTCCGCCTGAATTATAAAATTTATTATATTTTAAGACTTTCGCCAAAACATTTCGGAAAAAGGTTAAGATTTATGTGAGCAGGATTGATTTGAAAAAGCCTCAGAAAATGGAGTTTTTATAAATAAAATTAATTTAAAAAAAATTTATCACCTCATATCTAAAAATATCCGATTGTAAGCATGTTTAACTAATATTAATATTTTTCTAAAAAATTTTGACGAAAATCTTAGAATATAATAAATTTTATAATTTCGATGGAAAATCCGTACCGAATTTTTTTTTTATGGAAAGTGATGCACCCTAATATACATATAGAATGTATGTACTATAAGCATGTAACTGGTAGTCTTGATACTCTTAAAACCCAGCAGGAAAAGTGAATCGTGAAAATTTTAAACTTTGTGTTTGTTTGTTCTTCCGACCGACCAACCGCGAGCGCTGCAGAACGATGATAAACGATTTATTTTAAATTATAGGGATATTAAACCCGTAGAACGATAGACATTCTATGCGAACGATAGACATTCTATGGTTAACTCTCGTAGAAGTGACGTGAATTCGCCACCAAAAATAGTGCGATTTAACCCGTTAGACTTTTTATTGGGGGATTTTCGAAGATCGTAGCTTTATGCCAATAAGCAGCAATCGAGCGAAGCTTTTAATGCAAACAAAACCCCGCACATTGGCAAAAATTCAGTCGGAGCAGCGCGGCAGAACTATTGAAAATCAGATCACTCGGATCCTCACCAACGTGAGAAGTTGTAACAATATAATATTTATATAAAATAAATGGAATTTCACACAGCTTTACTGCTTTACGTCGCCCCAAATACCAGATTGGTTTCTACGAGAAGCTTTTTTTATGCCAGAAAAAGCTCGTTGACGGGCGACTGCTATTAACAAAACATTTTTTTTTTTTTATGTTGCTCGGACCAGGGGTCGAACCTTAGTCCTATCGAGTGGCGTCCGCCTCAAACATAATTCGCTATATTCCATTTCAAGATCGAGGCGAACTTATTGAAAACCTTTATTAAGGTTTCGTCAGTCACGCTCTTCCCACTGGGCATAGCCTATGTACATATGTGTGATTAAATACGAATTTTTGTACATTTACGCACGTTAAAGGTATTGAAAATTGTTACTGCTTACCAAATAACGTCATTGAATATACATACAGATATATATTGTATTATTTTCTTTTCCATTTTTTCTTTCCAAGTTCCATTTATAATTTGTATGTAGCGCATGTCATACCCCACCCATGCTTCCATTTATGAAAGCTAGTCAAAGTTATAATTACTTGTCAAACATTGTTTGATTTCCCTTTTTTATGTAAGTGGTAACTACTTTCACTCACAAAAAAAGAAAAATTTCTCGAAATTTGTTTCATCTACATACATATATGTACTATATATTTTTTTAATTGTACCACCCTCTTAGCTAAAGTAGTCGTTGCGTTGACTACATAATTCCAGATACATTTCCACTTTAGTTTGAGTTTATGAGCTTAAATCGCTCAACCCTTTGAACTACTTTCCTCAATATAAACATTACCGGGTTGTAATGTTTTTAAGATACGCCGTTCGTGGTGGTGTTTTGCCGGTTTTTCTGGAAAGAGAATAAAATGGAAAGTAATTAGAACAAAGGAAATACATATATATGTACATACAACATATAATCTTTAATTGATGAACAACACATATTCTCGCGACGTATTATAATTTCTTATTGAAAATATAATACATTCATACACATACCTACTAAGAAAAATTTGCACATAATACTCGTAACGTAATTAATAAAAGGTTAAATTTAGACTTAGTCATCTGCAGGGGAACCTATTAGAACTGAATCGCAGGCGAACAGAATTTTTTTGTTCACTGGCTTCTTGGGAATGGAAAGAGAAAAAAGGCTGGCCTTTCATTAGCCCTCACTTCTAATTTTTTGAAGCAATAGATCGATTCTTTACTACTTCTCCTTTTGTATTGAATCACCAGTGTTTCAGGTCTTGTAAGTCAGCTCGAGATCTCAACCTGTTAGTTCATATAAAAATCTATGAGTTTCTATGGCCGAGTTGACGAAATTATGCCTAAGACCATCTGTCGTTCGGAGGCGGCACCTGCCGTTTGTGTGACAACAGCAAGACTATACCACAGATTGGAGGAGAAGCTCTGCCGAACATGAATAAAAAAACAGAAAAGCGGCAAATATATACTTTTAATGAAATTGGCCTCACCTATAAAAACGAACATATTTCAGCATGAAATTTGAAAGAGGACTTTAGTATCTCAAGTAATAAGTACTCCAGATTTTTCATTAACTACTTTCTGTTAAAACAGTTCAGGCGTATGTCAGTATTGTTTGACTAAATAGACCTGCCCGCACTTGGGATGAACGATTGGCGCTAATCCGCAAAGGATATAGGCAACGGGCCAAGTTTTTTTGTCTCGGCCCAAATCGACAAAAACTTGTAGTGCCAAATAAGAACAAGAAGAATACGATTTTGTGCTTAAGACAATTACTAACGTACGACAAAAGTTGCGATCAGGCATAGGAAATTTGTCAAATACAAAGAATCTTCGGAGTTATAAAAGAAGCTTCCGTGGAACATTGCAAGAAACATTGAATGATAATACTGAAGACAATTCAACAACCTATACATTGCAATTTTTACAATGAGGTCCAGAAAACTAAAATTTTGTTCATCATATATTTAGTATTTGTCATTATAATTAAGTCAAAAGCAACTTGTTTCAGAAAGTAACCTTACTCGAATTGGTTAATTCATGTTTGAACTGAACTGCACCTAAATTGTCATATCGAAAAAATGCTGACTTATTCCCTTTGGTAAATCACCGATTGACTTATAATCCTGACAAAAAATTTGGCATTTTTACAAGCACGAATTTTTCTGACATACAATTGTCAAACCTATGTGACATGTGACTGTCATCAACGTTATTGCAAAAAAGCGCAACACAGAATTTTAATGTTGCAATGACCAATAAAAAGATAAAAGCCCGTGGTAAAAATGCAACAAAAAAATGGCTTAAAAAACGAAGAGTGCATTACTTTGCGACTGATATGTGCTGCACGTCTGTCACAATGGGTCGAACGTGATCGGCAAACAAAAAATTGTTGATCGTCCAAAATTTGTAAATGCGGAAGAAGGGCGTAAAATTGTCAAACGAGAAACGACTTACTTGCATACATATGTATGTACAGTGCCGGCCACTTGAATAGCGCCCGCTTTTGATTCCCATAGTTCACAATTTCGCTTTTGTTTATATATTATATTGTTTATATTATTGTTGTAATATTATTATTGTTTATATAAAATTATGATAAATTTCGTATAAAGTTTGAAAATCGGATTTACTAGGTTTTTGTGCTATTTGTTTTTTGTATTTTAAATCAAAAGGGGGTGCTATTCAAGTGGCCGGCACTGTATGTACATACATACATATGTATATGCAGCTGGGTAACGTGTGGCGACACATGTTTGTAGGAGACGCCCAATAAAAGTTATTAAATGCCTGCACGAGCACATCACCATTTTTATTTTTTTATTTTTTACCTTAAACCTTGATACTGTTATTTTTTTGAATTTCATTTAAGGATTATTTTATTAAGATTTTGGCGCGTCAACAGCTTAATAAATCACATGAAAAAGCTATTCGCATTCACACTTATGTTTTAAAAGGGGTTCGAATTTATTAGCGGACACTGAAAATAAATTACAAAACACTTTACAAAGTTGCCTGAAAAGAGTTTACTTATGAATTGCATATTTCTTAATAGCTTGGCATTCGTTTTTTTTTTTTTTATTTCTGTGACTCCAGTACTAAGGGGAAAAAAGTCGAAAAAGTGAGATGAAAAACTGCTGATCGTTCGCGGAGACATACATAAGTCTGGCGCACGCAAATGGATGCGTCTGGCGACGTGTCTCGTATGGCAGCCGCACATCATAATTGTCATATAATACTTTGTCCATATTTATTTATAGAGTTCTTTAATTCATTTGTGTGAAGTGAAGTTTCTTGACTTTCAGTTATTCGAATCTTGCTAGGTTCTGCTCCTTTTCTTTCGTTTCATCAACACACATTTCAATGCAAATTTTAACACTTTTCATGTCCTATTCTTCTCGAGTTGCAGACATTCGTACATATGTATGTATGTCCAAGACACAAATGCATTAAATGCACTCACTCTTTTAGATTTCAGTAACACCTTCAGCTAATAAGGCAAAGAAGTATTTCAAACCCAGAACAGCGGGTGTTCTCTAACTAATGTCATTCATAACATAAACACCAAAAACAATTAATCTCGACATTCGATTATACTTATGTACGTACATGTAAAAATTCTGTGAATGTATTTGCATTGGGGTGTTCCAAAAATGCATGTGAAAAAGTAAAGTCGGAATTTTTATGCTCTTATCCACTAGAATTGTTCTATATCGAAAAAAATCGACCCCAATTTTATTTGTTTCTTTAAATCAAAAACTCTTTAGAGGTCGCTAAAAGCGCTCAAAGTTTTCCATGTACGGGAATGGGTATTGTTATTGGAAGTCTCCTTAACCAGAGCTTTTTGCTCGAAATATATTTATTTGCGAGGAATTCTACACTATTTCTACGAAAAGTTGTTTGTTCCCCACATAAAATACATGGGAAACTTTGAGCGCTTTGAACGACCTCAAAATATTTTTAATTTCAAAATAAATAAAAAAGGTAAAATTTTTTTCGATATAGAACAATCCTAGGTGCTGAGAGCATTAAAATTCCAACTTTACTTATTTTGCACTACCCTAATGTGTATGCATGTTACCCATATTGTACACGCTCAGTACTTCAACGGTCATGCCGCATTACATGTAACAATACAATCTTGAGACCATGTGAGCCTCCTTGGGATAAACCAAATATTTAGTAAGGAAAGTCAAAAATGAGAGTCAAGCACTTCAATTATTGTTCATTGTCAAACTCAAGTGGCGTGTACATTGTCCTTAACATCCCGCTGCGTAAGACGTTGAAGGCGAAAGAGAGCAAAGTTGAAAAATATATTAACTACCTACGCAGGGCGCATTTTTCTAGACTACGCTCCAAAGCCAACTTATTGATAGAACTGGCACATAGTACATACTTGGAATTATTGGTAAGGTTTCGACCATATAAGCGTTAAAAAATAAAATAATTAAAGAATTGCACGCAAATTTGTATGAAAATGTCACTTCATACAACTTTTTACAACTACTTAGTTTTTTATGGATAATGCCATTAATGTTTTAGTTTTTGACAACTGCTTTCAAAATGACAAAAAGTAGCTCCTAAGTTGGGCAATGAAGCTTAGATACATAGATAGGTATAACGGATACACACTTGGCTCTATTGTGCCCTCAAAACTCACCACAGGACCCCGTGTAGCTTTAAAGCCATAACGAAACTCAACAGTTTCACAGCTCCCCTAACCGGGCAAACCTGCCAACTGTCTTTCAACTCACTACCAATGTTGACAGTTTTAACATAGGTGTTTAAATTAGATCCTAGTTTCAACATTTCCAAATTAAATTTTTTCTGTAATGAAATTTGTACGATAAAAGTGGACGATAAAGAAGAAGCGTTTTCTCATTTCAAACAGATAGTTTCAGTTGTCCTTTGCATTCCAGTCACCTAAGCAAATAAGGAAATACTATATTCCCCAATAACTTTGAATTAAACAAGAAATAAACTAGAAATTCAAGCACTCTCTAATATTTCGAGAACTAAAGATTGTAATATCGAATTAAATGCTCCAAAAAATAAAAAAAGCAATTTATGAAAATTTGAAACTGAATTTCATTAAAACAAAATGTGATGTAAATGCTGAAATTCATAAAGTCTATTTTTGTTTAGTTAAGAATAATTTAAAAGGTTTATGCTATTTTGTTTTAAATTAATTATTTTTTTCGTATTTATGTTTAATAAGATCTCCCTCCGTTTTCAAATTTTAAAATTTTTTGGTTGAAAATATAGTTTTTCCGGAAATTTAGAGTTTTTCGAAAAAATAAATCTGGCCACACTGCTTACCGCAGTCTTTCAAAAGGCAATAGTCGAAAGACTAATAGAAAGAGGTGCCAACGAGGAGGTCTTAGCGTTATTCTCTTTCTCTTTTAGAAATAAGTTTTCTAAAAATTAAATGAAATTAAAAAGAAATGTTTTTCGTTTTAAAACAATAAAAACTAAAAATTAAAATCAAATTGAAAAGAAAAAAAAGCATTAGAAAAAAATTTTTTAAATGCATACATTTCTAGAAATTTAATTAAATATATGTTTTTTTAACAATAAAATCTAAAAATTAAAAGAAAAGTAAATAAAAATAAAAGGAAAAACTGATTAAAAAAACGAAACACGTTCCTAAACATTAAATTAAATTAAGAAATATATATATTTTTTTAAATAATATATTTTGAAAATTAAAAGTATATTAAATTTAAAAAAATTTAATGAAAACAAGACCAAAATAAAATAAGCTTCTAAAAATTAAATTAAATTAAAAAAGTCTTGTTAAAACAATAAAAAATAAAATTAAAAGAAGTTTAAAGTAAACAAATTTAAATAGTATAAGATAATAAATTAAATGAAATTAGGAATAATTTTTGCTTTTTAAAACAATAACATCTAAAAGAAAATTAAACTAAACAAAGTAAAAAATATAAGTTCCTAAAAATTAAAACAACAACAAAACCAGTAATATTTAAAACTCAAATTAGAAAAAGAAAACAAATAAAAATACAAATTAAAATAAAGGCATAAAACAGTGTCTAAAAATTCAGTTAAGTTAAAAATTTATATTTTTCTTTCTAAACCAGTTAAATACAAAAATTAAAAAACATGTAATTAAAAAAAAATTAAAAAAATGCAATTAAAACAAAAATATAAAAAAATAAACCAAAATTCCGCTGCCCGATGACTCGAACGTGGGTCTCTCGAATAGCACGCCAGCGCTTTGCTCACTCGCCCATTGCGCTTTTTTGTAAGAATTTCTTGCCAGAATAAACAAAATCTTTCAATGTATTTTGCCTACTGTCCTTATGGTGTTTTATGAAATTTCATTAAGCACATATGCTAAAAGTGAACGAACGCCAGTTTCGAAGTATTGAAGTGAAAAGTGAAATCTTGTAATAGCATTTTTGCAAAAAATTGCTTGAAGAAAATGAGTTTGAAAGTTTTTTATTCCCTTTTGTAAAATTTGAAAACCTTAACTTAGCGACTTTTGACTCTAAGCCAGCGATATATTTTTCACACTACTTACCCGGTAATAGTACATGCTGCGGCTGGAAAGTACTTGGTACTCCTAATGCATCGGCATTGCCAATGAAAAATGTTCCACCCTCCATACTTTGTACCTCCGCTAATTTTGCCATCAATTTTGTTGATAATTCTTCAACATCTGAAAGGGAAAAAGATGGTAAATAATATTGGTAGAGGTAGAGCTGCAAATTAAAAATTTTGAAAGTTGTTCAAGACCCAAAGGCTCTCTTATTCAAATAGCGCTGCAAGATTTTATGCAGTTTTGGTATAAGTTAATTTCGGTCAGTTTTTTTATTGGATTGAGTGGTATTTTAAGTGGTAGTTTTTCTGTCCTTTTCGAAGCCTTTCATGATTATTTAGCAAAAAAAAATTCACCCAAACGAATAGAGTATAAAAAATATAGAATGATCTTCAAAGACCCTTCTTCTCGGTATTTAATAATCAACACTTCTGTATGTGGCATTGAAGAAGTTTTAAAAAAAATATATGAGCATATATTTTTATCCCTAAAAATAAAAACCACACATGTTTTGCAGTAAGCTAAGGAGCCTTTACAAGTAAACTACCAAAAATGAAAACAGATTTTCGGCATTACGCTTAACTTCATGCTGCCGATTTGCATAGAAACTTAATTTGCAACATGTGGCAATGCAAAATGAGGCTAAAAGGGAGAGAATAACCCAAGCAGTTTCGTTTAAATTTAAAACCAGAAGAAATATGCAAACTACTTAGATACACACTCGTACGATTTTGGAAATTACCTAAATGTGTTTTGAAGCTGCGTAGTACAGTTTTTCTTTAATGTTACTCGACTTTTTTTCGCTGGTGTTTAAGTTTTCTGATTAAAATCATTTGTGTCTAACGCACAGCGAACTATAAACAATTCTTGGAAGTAAAGTACATAAAAATAACACAATCTTAGACGGAACAAATTATTTAAAAGAATTTATTATTTTTTCGCTTTTTTTTTCTTTTGTGCTTTTGTGCTTTTGAGCAACAGTTTGTTTATAAACGCTGCTAATGGCCAAGATATTCTTTGTGAGGTGAAAATTGAAATGAAACAGCAGCCGAGAGTGTGCCAAGAGAGGCAGGTTCGTGGGTAATGGGCGTGGTGGTGCTATTAGTTTTTGGCGTATTGCCGGTTCGAGCGATAGATTGGCATACGCTGAAAGAAAACCATGTAAAAATGATGGAGTTAAGCTTTATGTACATATGTATGTATATCTCTAAAAATATTTAGTGATCGAGGTTCATTATAAAGTTTCGAGAGTTCAGAAAAAAATATGCAGTACAACTACATTTCCACACAGGCGGGTTATATTCCTCCCTTTGCCGCTGTGTGCTATTAGTATGAATTTCTAGTCTATTTTTCATAGCTTTTAAGGAAATTGTACTTAAAGTCCTGTAGTGAGGAAAAAAGCTTCCAACTACGAAGAATGCTGGACTACCCCCATTGAAAACCAACACCTTACGCCTTGCAAGTCACATGCATATGATGGAAAGCATAAATGCTTTATCGCTAATTTTTTGAAAATGGTATCAATGACTTTTTCAAGGCCTCGTCCTCAGGCATGAGGGGATATCCCCTTTAAACCAGTTCTACAATGAAATCTTCACTGCTGAAACACGATGAAATATGAATATTTTCAGTAGGAACCATAAAGTATTTTCGCCTCACTTTTGT
Source organism: Rhagoletis zephyria (assembly GCF_001687245.7). Classification (NCBI taxonomy): domain Eukaryota; kingdom Metazoa; phylum Arthropoda; class Insecta; order Diptera; family Tephritidae; genus Rhagoletis; species Rhagoletis zephyria. Next base: position 24,193 of record NW_016159556.1, read on the forward strand.
AGTAGATTTAATAATGATTCTATTAAAATTTTATTTTCTTTTGAAAATAGTGATATATTTTTTAAACAAATTCTTCACTCTAAATTATACACATTCTATATGAAAGTCGCTTCTTTTTATCGAAAAGAGTCGACGGCTTTGTGTTTGTCTTAGGATGGTCCAAAAAAACGTAAAAAAAATAACCATATTTTTTTCTTAAAAAAAAAATTATATTTAGAACTGCCTCAAAGCTCAAGAAGTTCTCCATGTATTTTATATCGGGAAAATCTCTTTTTCGTAGAAATGGTATATAGTTTTTGAAAAGCAATATGTTTCGATCGGAAAACTCTGTTTCTCTTTAGGAGACTTCCAGTAACAATACTTAATTATTTATTTAACTTTTGTTTAATACTAACTATTTTTTATACAACTCCCAAAAACCTCGAAAAATGCAATGGGAGACCCACTAAAAATATTTAGTATTAAAAAATGGTAAAATAAACAATTGGGTTTTATTATTGAAAGTCTCCTAAAGAGAAATAGAGTTTTCTGATCGAAAAATATTGATTTTCAAGAATTCTATACCATTTCTAAGAAAAAGTTTTTTTCCCCATATATTATACATGGAAATCTTTATGGGATTTAAGGCAGTTTTAAATAAAAAAGGAGTGTTCTTTTTTCTATTAAGAAAAATCCTAGGGCGTGAGTGCTTAACATTTTAATCTTTTTTATTTTGGGCCACCCTAATGTAATATACAGTTAAATAGGTAGACGCGCCACAGCTGCTTCTTATTTTTGAAGCTCATTAAACTAGCATTTATTTATACTGTTGAACAGTGTTTTCCTCTATGGTACTTTTTCATTTCCATACAATTTTTATATGCAAAAGTTGGCGTTAATGTAACCCTCGAAGCAAACAAGTGACTGTGTCTATTTCAAGATAATTTTATTTCCATAAGTGCATACATATGTAAATGCAACGCCGATTGATGGTGAACAAAAAGGAAGGCATATGTATTCAAAAATTTTTGCAAAAAAAAAGAGATGTTAATATTTATATTTTGATTATTTGCTCAGTTCTAGCGCATAATTCTATATGACCATCAAACGCGGAATCATCATCTGCGGAATTTTTCAACTGCAGCTGATAGTCAAATGTTCCAGTGGAAAAATATAGTTGAAGCTTTCCTTTTCTATTCGTAAATAATTACAGCATCCTACAGCAACAAGGATTGTCACTTGGTCAATAAGAGCTAATGATAATATTCTGAAAGTGCTTAAAAATACAGATGCTTATGCTATCCGCTACACTACATTACATTTAACTGTTAAAAATTAAAAATTTTAAAATTTTGTGTTTTTTATTTTCTCATTTATTTTAAGAAATACTCATACTCAGGTGTTATCCTAATACCACTTTTACCTACAGGGAATACACTCATATCCAAAAAATGTTATATTTAAAAGTATCTACATATTTAAATATACATATGTACTGTATATTACTACAATTTCGCGATTTAATTGAAGCCTTGCGATCTTAAAAATATTTTGCGCTGCGATATACAAGTTGCGGATGCTTTTATTTTCCCCCATCTAGGGGTGTTGAGAGGAAATCGCAATCAAAAATATGCAAAGTGTGAATATTGGACAGTAAACATTCGGCAGAAATACATAAATAGGATGTGCCAAAAGTGCAAATAAAGTATAAACATATATACATACATATGTATGTGTGAAAGTGTGCGCCCACTTCGAAGGGGTGGCACAAAAGATTCGTTCACATTTTTAAAACCAATAAAAAATATTGCTGTGGCATGAAAACATTTAATTATATTATAGAACGTTCCTTTTTCTTAGAAACCAATGACCTTGAAGTATGATGAGCTCATCGTCTCAATAGTTAACTCCACGCAAATAGGCCAACAGTCATCAAAATTTAATAAAAAAATGAAGCCGTCAAAACTAATTAATCTGTCGGAAAAATCGCTCAGATGGTTACAGTTCTGTTTAAGAAGTGGAAGTTTAAGAAATTTTTTGTTAGTTTAATAAATTTTCTACCTCTCCGAGGCTCTTTTCGAACTCAGTACGGTGTTAAAAATGTAGAGCAAATTTTTCTGTGCATTGGTTATTTTGATTCACCCCTTTTCACAGTAAGCAATTTCACATGGAATTCATATCGCATTAAAATATACTCGCACGTATATACATACATAGTACACATAAATATGCAAATACGTATATATGTGCATTAGGGTGGTCCTTAAAAATATCAACATCTAAATTTTGTATGGGACACCCCTTTATTTCGTTCTATGTACAAAATGAAGCTATGCACGAAAATTTCAAATCCTTTTCAACACATTTTAGGGGTTTGAAAAAGTTTAATTCTTTTTAAATTGCAATAATTTGACAAAATTTTTACTTGAAATCTGAAAGTTAAAATTTTGTGAAATTTCGCGATAAACAAAAAAAAATGTGTTTCTTTTATTTTTAAATTTTCTTGGATGTCTTTAATTTTTACCCTAGAACAAAATAAATGGATGCCCCATGCTGTTGATATTTTATTGACCACCCTAATGTGCATACATTTTGGTATTTTAAGTGCTGGCATGCATTACAATGGCATTTTCCAAGTTGAAGGAAACCATTTGTTGCATCATGAAAATGTCGCCAGCAAATTGTTGGCATTCACACCATATGCACTTATTAATTATTTGCACTTAAAATTGGAGGTTAAAAAAATTTTATTGGAAAAATTACACGATTGCTAAATTTAGATCAGTAAAGAATGCAGGAAATTATATGCACATATATGACTACAAATGTTTGTAGGTATATGCATATACACTTTTAAAATCGAGATTTCCTACACAAAATTATTCGCCTGCAAGGAAATAATTTTTTTTTAGGTATAATGCCGGGCGATCGATAAAATGGTTACATGTGATTTGTTCAAGAATGGAATAATCATATATGTATATATACATAAATAAATATAGTGGTCGAAAATTTATAGCCGATCCACATTTTAACAAGTTTTATTTAATTTCCAATTTTGTGCAATATTAAAAAAAAACGTAAAAATTTCGAGCTTTTTTAATTAGATTTCTTAGAAAGATTCTGAGTATGCAGCTGTGTAGCCTATTCAATTCTAATACAGTGAAGTACAAGTTTCAAATGGCTAAAATTACCGTTGAGTTTTTAAGATTTTTTTTGTCCCAGTGCGTCTATAATTTTTTCGACCACTGTATATGCAAGTAACTACTCTCATCTGTTCGGTGCGTTCATTTCATATGAGTACGTGCACCTACATACTCCCACTTACATACGTATGTACACACGCATGTGCGTACTATGCTTTCTTTATTTGTTCCATTTCCTTAATTACATCCACTCAAGTGGTTTACTTGTGTCGGTACAATCAAGCTGACAATATTTTCATCAGCACCTCATTGACGCAACGACGTCATCAACGTCAACGTCATCGTTCGCACATCGACGGCATTATCATAATGATGCTCACTTTATGACAAGCGTAAATTCCATGCCACCAAATGGGATTACAACTTCCGCAAACGCCTTGCAATAGACTATACAAACATACATAGATTCATACCACTGAGGTGCGTTTTGTAGTTTCTATTTTTATGCCGATTTTTTGTTTTTTGAATGTTTAGCTTTTTGTTTTGTTTCTGTTGTACAAAGTTTTCGAAACTGTTTCTAAAGTGGCACATGATGTATGATCCACAGGCGTTTTCAGTGACGCGCCACTTGATCGAATACGGCAACGCCTACATTTACGCCTACGCCAACCTCTCAATGGAAGCCACCGCAAGTGGTGGTGTGTTTATTGAAAAATGTTTGAACAGCACATTGGTGACAGTATTGGCATTTTTTCTTTTCTTTTTGTTTCCTCTTTATAATTTTGTGTGCTCACACTTTGCACTTATAATTTCTTTCAATCATTCCCATTAGAGTCCAGCGCAATTGTATTTGCCGCATTTCATTCAATAAGTACTCCTTGCATTGTACTCTACTCCCAACACATTGTTACTTTTTTTCCGCATACATACACTACTTGGCGTTGAGAGAGTAAATACTTGACGTACTTGCTATTACTCCACCAAAGTACGTACTCTACTTTCCCTCATCGCGTACGAGAGATATTTGCTGCTGCCAAAAGGGAGTAGCAAATCTACTCTCTGTATACTTGTAGTACGGTAAGTACTTGCGTATTAAATTTCAATTCTGGTTGTTAGCCTACTAGTTGATATCGTTTGCAGCGCTGGTCAGTGAAATTGAAAGAGTAAAAATAGAATATGGAAATCGACGATGTAAGGAAATGTTTACGGCCTTATTTATAAAAAATAACGTAGATTTAGACAGTTGTTTAATGTGACATTTTCATAAAACTTTTGTATTCAAGCAGCTTTTTAAATCGATGTATGTATGTATTTATATTTTTATGAAAGTATTATTTCTCGTCTCTAATTTTCTATAAAACTATTTGCAGTCATTAACCAACAAATAAGTTGTCAAAAAGAATAACTTAAGCAATGCTGCTATACGAAATAAAATTATTAGTGGCAAATCAAAATTTTGGAAAGTGCCGATTTTCACATTCGATAGTTGGACATGGTAGCGACGAGATGTACGAGCATTTTTTTCTTAAGAACTGCATACTGATTTAAGAAATTTTTTATAGAAGAAAATTTATTTTCCATTTATTGTGCGTAATTTTATATGAATTTTTAGTTTTTCTTGAGTGCCTTTACAAATAAAAAAAATTTCGGAATATGTACATACATACGCAGCCATATAACTTGATTTCAAGAGAAACGAATTTTCATTTGGCACGTTCAGAAGGCGAAACAGCTCAGTAACTGGTGCGATTGCACCTTCTGAACGCGTTGTTGCGTACTTCTGATCAACTGAATAGTTGCCTGTTAGATGATCGTAATATTTTTCTGATCATTTGAGACAACATGTTGGTGTGTACCTTTGAGAGTTGAATTTGACAGCTAATGTATGAAGTCGTTCAAAAGACGCATAACGATCACTGATTTTTGTTTAGCAACGGTTGCGCTCAACTGCTGCGCCTTCTGAACCTACCTATTGATAACATTTTTTTTTTGTGATAACACTGCGACAGCTCAAATTGGTATTGAGTAAACCCAAATGCAAGATAGAGTTTTTGAATTTCATTGAGTTTTTTTAATAAATACTGAAATTAGAGGTGTATGAATGGCGAAAGAAAAACTTCATCCGATTTTTTTAAATCGAAACTACATTTTAACATATGTACATATGTATGTCCATGCATACATAAATATATTTAATATGAACCCATGGTTTCAATTGTACACATATCGTCAGGGTTTTCCCCACAACTTGGTTTTGCTGCAGTGAAGCGACAGAACAAGTGACGAGAAAAAATATATGCGGACACTTACATATATATGTATCTATGCACATACGTATCTATGCACATGCGTATCTATGCACATACGTATCTATGCACATACGTATCTATGCACATACATACATATGTACTTAGGTATGTATATCAGCATTTTAGTTGAAAGTACGTTTTGCTCGTCGCTCTCTTCATCGCTCCACTACATTCCTGTCCTTAGTTTTTTTCAGATACCACAAATGCGCGATCCAGAAAATTCTTCTATCATTCTTGCCACAAATGTATGCTTTCTTCGAAAATACTCAAGTACTACCANATAGAGTACTCTACTGTCAAATACCTTTTACTCGCAGTAGTTGCGGAAGGCAAAGTAAATACTCTACGCGTGTTGCTATTGATCGGTAGTTTACGTACGCTTGCTGAAACTGGTTTATGCTTACTCACAATTGACCCGAACGATGAAAGTAGGGGATGGAAAGTATTTGCGCGGCGATCGGATGTCTTGTTGGGCCGTTTAAATGGAATTGCGCTGGAGTCTAATTCCCATTGATCCGGCCGTTAACCGGAAGCCGTGTTCTTTTTATGTTTGCTTGTGGTTTTACTAGTTCCGCTTGTCGGCTGCTTTTAAATTTTGTGTACGCTTACACTTGATTTAGTATAATATTTGTCCTTGAGTTTCCTTTTTGTTTCAATTGCTAATTTCTCATTTTCACTTGCTTTGAAGTAAGTATTTGGTATTTCTTTGACTTTACGACTGCTTTAAATCATAGACCGCAAACGTCCGTTTGGCATTTGTTCGACTAATTATTTGTCATTTCTAATACCGCTCTTGCACTTCTATTACCTCAAAAGAGCGCTGAGAATTTATTGAATTTCTGCTGTAATTTGTTGGTAGCTATTTTCGGTTGTTGCCTTTTCCGTTGTATCTATTGTTGCTATTGAGAGTGCGTTTGTAAAGCAGCTATGATTTCCGGTAGCTGCTATGACTTTTTCATGTAAATTTTAAAAATTTTATATTTAGTATTTCAGTCACGAACACAAAAGGTCGCGAGCGAGTAATCGGTTGGGTCACCTTGCTTTACCCGGCATATGTATCTATATGTTGAAGTCGCACGCCGAATACTAAAGCCACAAGAGCCGTGTGGTCCTCCCGAAGACTTTTTTTGTAAAACACGGTGTATAAACTCTTGGTCAATGTGACCAGATGATCAAAAAAACCAAAGCTAAATTGATTTTGAAAAAAAGTCAGAAAAATGTCATATCCGATGAAAAATTAATTCAGTATAGATATTCACAAATAATTTTCTAAGAACCTACTTACAGGCTTATATAAAAATTTGGGATTCCGGTTATTTTTTCATGATCGTATGATCGGAACTAAACCTAATTAGTCATGGACTATCTTTTAAGTACCACCTTTCCGATAAAAGTATCTAGTATCGAAAACTGATGTCGCGTTCAAATTTAACCAGAAACCTACATATAAAAAAAATTAAAAGTTTCTACAAATTGATAACCTTCTACTTTTTTCGAAGTCCGTTAATAAGTAGAATCTTTTCACCAACTTGTCAGGTTCAGCGAAAGCGATTTCCTTTTAATACATTTTTGAGTCCTTACCATCAAAATGCAAATTATATTCTATCAGACAAATAACGTATACAGAAGATTTGAGTAATAGAAATTTGAAAATGGAGGTCTAAAACGAGAGAAAAATGATTGTCTTCTAGATCAGAGTATATTGGTAGTACCCCGACAAATCAAAATATAGACAATGAACGTGTAAGGAAAATTTCTTTGTCCAAAAAATTTGTTTGAAAAAATAAACAAGAACACATCTTCACAAGTAGAGAATATTCCCAGAGCAGCTAACTAGGAACAAGGTGGACCAATCTACACACCTGAGTTGTAAAGCGTTCACTCTGAGCACACGGAGCGTATTAAGGCTCTTAAAGCCAAAGTATAGGCTTTTCACAAGAATGCGGGGAACTGGATCATTGTGAAAATGGCCGCCAGGTTCGAATTCCTGCATAACGATTTCTGCAGAAGCTGAAATATGAAGAAGAGAGTACTTCGTACTCCGGGGAAAACGCCTCAACTTTCCAGTGAACTACTTCTTCGTAAGCTTAGACATTTTAAAGGAAACTCCATTACAGGGTCTGATAGGATCCACAAGAAGAAGTGGTGGTTAAAAGACATGTGGGGATAAGTGAGAGCACCCTTCTTCTGGGTATCATAATGAGCTTATGCAGCCTCCGAGTGTACTACATATTAACAGAGCTGGTCATAGAAACTAACCCAACTAACGAGTAAATACTCTAATTTTCTGTAAGCATAAAACTCCCTCCACAGGTAAATCCAGTATTAAAAAAACATATATGTATCGAAAACGCGAGATATTTTCTGAAAAATGTTTACTTTATAATATTGAAGATTTATCTTCTGTCCTGGACTATTTTATGGGACATTTATTACAAACACCAGGTAAATTTGTATGCATTTTGGAATAACAAGATATGAATTTTTACTGTTGACAGTTCACCCAAAAGATTTATGGAGCATACTTCATAAATTCTCAAATGAATAAAACTGAAAAATGACTCAAGTAAAAGCTCTTCATCATTTTCATTGGCCAACTACATACATAACATCAATCACCATCTATGGCTTCCACTTGTTGCAAACAAAAGAGGAAATTAAAAAAAAAAAACAATAATAATCAACAAAAATATTAGCTGCCCTATAAATACAATCTACATAATTTATATACTTTTCAACGCCATGTTTTAGCGCCCATAGTGTGTGTGAAATGCGACCTCCGACTTCCTGAACACCCCACATGTTAGAGGGTACGTGCGCCAGTACGACCTCATGAAAATGGGGGCACGCGTGTTTGTTTTCGAATTTCTAAAATTAATTTAAAAAATTTTCGAAATTTTAATTCACAATTCTGCACATTGTTGTGTGAAATAAAACAAAAAAAAAGCAGACAAAAAAACATACAGTGTATGTATTCGCTGTTGCTGTTGTTTATACGCTCAAATTATGTTATTCACTTGCGCATAAACATCAGCATATGTATGCACTTAAACCACATAAACTCAATCGAAAACAGCCAGCCGGTTCAGCAGATCATCTTGTTAGAACCGAAATGTACAAACTACAAATCAAAACAGCACATAAATTTCAAAACCGATAAAATGTGGAAAAAATTAGCCATAGAAGCGATACGTATGCGCCATAACATAGAGAAAAAAATGTAGTTATTAGAGGTGTTAAAATGAAGACCCCAAAGTTTTTGTTTTTTGTTTTTTTTTATTCAAATCGCTAAGCTATTTCTTTTGGCTGTTTTTTCAAATGCTTTAGAAATAATTTTTCTTTTTTTGCTTTTTATTGTAAAAATCACTGCTGAATAAGAATTATTAGTTTTAGTGGGTGGAAGTGCTGCACACCATTCATCTTTCAGCTGCCAGCACACTACTATGCCCGTACGTACGAGTATGCTCCATGGTCCAGAAACTTTGTGGCTAGTGTGTGGGAGCAGTGGAGAGTGGCTCCAGGCAAGTTCTCCTACATAAAAATCCGCACACACATTCGCTGGTACTTCGTAAATCCAGGCAACTGAATTCGCCATAAAACTGCAGAGCAGACTAGGGTTAGAACTACGGCAAGCCTAAAGCGAAGTAAATGAAGTGAAAAAGCGTAGCAGAAAATAAAATTCTGTAGTAGATATTTTCGGTAAGAAATAAAATAATGCATAACAATAGCCTACTACTATTTAGCATCTATAAAGGAATAGCAACGTAAAAATTTTCCACTCTTATATAACATTCTAAGCTCTTTTTTTGAACGTAAGTTCAATCTTTGTTTTTTAAATAGGACTCATGAAGGGGTTAAAAAAAATGATTCGTCGGATAATTTCATGTAGTTCTTGAACAAATGAAACACCAATAAAAATCAAAAACCAATATCTCAAAAAATTTTTTTTACTATTTCACTTATAAAGCTCTTTCTTAGAAAATTGTAAAATTTAATAAATTACATTCGTACAGTGTAATTGGAAGTCAACCACTCTTTGACCTCTTCTATTAAAAAAAGTGTAGTATTTTTTTTTAGCGAAAAAATGTATTTGAATGCCACATGAAAAAACGGCCCTAAGAAAATTTTTTTGTGTTCAGATACTGCAATAAGTGACCATTATTATTTGGGAAATAAAAGCGAAGTAGATCGTGAGTAAAGCGGCGTAGCGTAGTAAATTTCTAATTTTCATTAAAAATCGTAGCAAATCTACTACGATCGTAGTGAAGTTCTAACGTTGGAGCAGACTGATGATCGTGCTAGTTTAGGAATAGCAGCAAAATAGAGGCAGTTAAGTAAAGCGTAAATTGGTGAAAGCAGAGCGACAAAAACCCCAACGGGGCCAAGCAAAATAATTTTACAATTTTAAGGAACTACAAAATGTATGTACGTACCTTAAAAAATAAGAGGAAGAAAAATGTTTTTATATGTATGTATGTATGTACAAAAAATAACAAAAAAAGCTAAGGCGTGCGTTTGCTTGATTGCAGGTTTTCAGCAAAAAATCAACAACTTTTTCTCGCCTGTAGACTCGATCATCGCTTGAAAGCACAAGAGTTCATATTTATTTATGAACTGCCAATGGAAGCTGTGTGCCGAAGGCTATGTGGGCTGTTGAAACTCACAGTGGCAGTAGGAACAGCAGTAGCCACTTTTGCGGCAGATGCTGATGCGCAGTTTCTTACAAATTTGTTTACATTTCTAAGGTGAAGCTTCTATGTACATATTCCCCGTGTTTTATTTTGCAAGTTTTGTATGTATGTATAGGTATGTATAGATGTGTACAATTTTTTTTACAGTACAGTATAGTTTTGATTCTCTAGAAACAAAAGAAAAAAACGCAAGAAGTATAAATTTGTGTAGTAGTTGAAGCAAAGCATCTGCCAAATCTCATTGAAACAATATTATTTACGCTGCTACCCGCCGGTGGATTAACATCAGATCACCACATATACATATGGAATGGAAAGTACATATAACTTACGAGAAGAGCGCTTACTAAATAGTTAAAAACTTCAAAAAACCTCTCCTTATTTTTCGAAGAATTATTTTTTAAAAACTTTACAGTTTATCTTATTAAGTTTAATTTTAATTTTTAGGAAATTAAAGATTCTATTTGTTCAGTCTAAATCACCCAAAATTTCCAACTCACCGAAAGCCCCTACCCACGAAGATCAGCTTGGCTGGGGCCAGTTATACAGCTCAGTCGCGTGCGGAGTCCTTCGGATAGCGGTCGACCAGGCTACTCAGGCATACTCGAATAAGGCCCCTCGTAAGACCAATTAATGTCATTCTTCTTCTTCTTATTTGGCGCTGTAACCGCCTAAGCAATTTTGGCCGATTTCAACAAAGCACGCCAGCCGTTTTATTATTAGAGGATCTTTGCCTAAAATTGTGCGTTTAAATCCTTTAAAAACGAAAATTTTCTTTAAAAAATCTGTCCTTCAATATCCGTGAAGAGCTAAACATATTGGTACGCTTATCGAATTTTGCAACAAAAAAAATAAATCCTTTACGTTTTAGAGCACCCTAGATGTGTGTGTACATACATATAAACAACGTTTCTGCCTTTTTTGTAAAAATACTTCTTATACTACTTTACTACTTTATGGTGCGATTTTAACCACATAGGCATTAGACTAAGGCGCAGGGTTGCCATAAGACACACTTGAAAAGTTGAATTTATAAAAATGTTTTTAATTCAATTACCTAGCAAACAAGTTGGAAGGAATTGATTACTGTTTCAGAGATAACCAAATAACGAATATACAGATTTGTCTGCGTAGGATACGATTATGGCGTTTTCTTTTCAATCCGCTTCGCCCAAACAGCAAGAAGAGGGCAATACTTTTTGTAAAAGAAAAAAATAGAATTAGGCCAGCTCTGAAGATAAGACTATGCTGGCCACCTCATACATAAGTTCAAATTTGCTTCTATTCGCGGCAGAATTTGAGCTTTCTCGCAACCTATCGAACTTTTTCGGCCATACATAACTAGCAAAAGATATTTCGAATCGCACGAGGGCTTCATTTGTGGCCAATATATATTAATGGATACTGCGCTGATATATTTCCATAATAAGATACATAAGCTAATAAGTATGTATGTAAAGTTTATACGGGTTATCTGAAATTAGTGGACTCATATACTAAAACTTTGCGCACAAACATATTAAAAAATATGTTAAAAGAATATTGCGAGCGCAAATTCACGACCTTAAAAAATATCACTCTAAGATGCCTTCATCAAAAAAAAATAAAAAATCGACCAGAGCGCAGAATTTTTTATTCACAACGAAGATACTTAGCTGCAAAATATATGGCAACCCTTTAACTAAGCAAATACTTAATTTTTTATGGTCACTAGAACGGTTGTGCTGTTTTATTTTTAGCCAAATCTTTTTCCCCCTATTGCTTTGTGGGATAAGCCTTTTTGGTTGTTTCAAGGAACAACAACTGTTGAAAACTATAGACAGCAGCTATGATATATTTACCAAAGGCGTGCTTTTTACAGGCACCCGAGACCCATTCTGCTTCGCTAGAAAAGCACAGAAGACATTGCCAAGTTGTACGGCTCATTGAAAGCCACATAATATTATTTAGTGCCTGCTAAAGTGGCACTAGACCGTGAGTAAGAAATTTATGTGAATAAATAGTAGAAAGAGAGCAGGCATATTCTTTGGGATTTACTTGAAAATTCAAGCGAAAATCATTGTCAAGGACGATTGGTGTTGGGTGGAACATAAATAATCGAAAGCAGACGAGTTTGCAACTTTGACGAAAATGTAATTAAAATACAAAATAGCGGGATTTTAGAATTGAATAGATCTTGAAGTACATGCAGCCATGCCTAGACCTACATATGTATGTATATAAGTATAGGTGTTAATGATTGAAAGTATGTATGAAAATAATACATAGAAACCCTAGAAGGGTTGATTTAAAAAGTGAGGTCACAAACAGAGTTCAAGAAAATGAATAAGTTAATAATAATAATCATCCCAACGGTTTTACCCACCTTTCCCGCCCATCCGTACGAGGGGCGCAGTCTGCGTGGCGTACGGAACCATTATTTCAATTTTTCCGACGAGTCACGAAAGACAGGAGTTTATTAAGTGTCGATATCTAAGTAAAACTGTTCAGCTACAGAACTAAGTTCGTCAGCTGATGTCTTTCTGATAGTAATTGATTTATTGAGAGAGGATAGTATCGCTTTCTTAATGCTGAAAAGCGGATCTGATATATCAAACATGCTGGAATGAGAGTTAAAATCTTGGCACAAGCAACGGATTGGTTCGTGTAATTCGAAATTAGTTTTACAAGTTTTCAAAAATAGGGGACAAAAGTGTCTTGATACACGAGAGGGAACATTAAGGCTAACTTCACCTAGAAGAAGCGGACTTGAAATTGAGCCTGCCAGTAATTTAACGATAACGATGACGATTTTACCAAACATTTCCCTGCGACTGACAAGCGTACGCAGATTAATAAGTTTTAATCGGCTTGTATAAGGCGGAAGGTTATATTGAGAATCCCAACGATAATTTCTTAAAGTAAAAAGTAGGAATTGTTTTTGAATTGATTCTATTTTGTCTGAGTTAATTTGATGCCTTTGATTCCAAACCAACGAACCGTATTCCAGAATCAGTGATACCAAGGTCCACGAAATTCCAATACTTTAAGCCCATGCGTCATAAGCCCAAACATTCAGACCATAATCTCAAAAAAAAAAAATCGATTTAATAGCTTGCTCACCAAACATTTACTGTCGAATCCGATTATTTACAAAACTTGACCGCAAAAGCTGACGACTCATTAACCAATTAAGTGCCAACTGACAACTGTTCCAAAGAAAAGTTACAAGTGGTAGAGCAATCACGTCATCGATGTTATTTAGTAAATTATCCATGTAAAGTATAAACCTTACTTGTCTAGACATTTTTTGGCAGAAGGCAATTTAAACTGTAGTTAGGCATTTACCTACATAAATAAGAACCCACATACGTAAGTAGTGGGATTCATAAGAAATCGAACACATTTTCTAGTAATGAGCGGTAATGCATAATTAACGCAGCCAAACGCTAAAATTCCAATTAATAAACACACCCAAAAAAAATATTTTCAGCAATATACAAATTAATGCATACATAAATGGGTATATAATTACATACAAATACTCGTCGACACATTCTTCAAACCCACCGCAGTTGAATTTCTACTTCAACCATTACGCTCACGTGCTTTCTTTACAACAACAACTTTGGCTTATACAGCAAAACACTTGTAGAAATCACAATTCGTATTCGAACTGATCGTTTTTCTTTTTTGTTTTGTCACAAATTGTTTGCGGAATTTCAAAGCCAAGTGAAGCCGTATTTTAAAATACGAAAAAATTAAAACTCCAATAAGTCGGACCTATGGCACTCTCGAAGCATTGCTGTACATAAATAGTACTTAAGTATATGTAGGTGTTTGTATGCGCGTTACTCCTCCAATTCTCCGTAACTAATTTACTATGCTGAGCAAACAACGCGCTGTCATCCAAGGGCGCGTCAATGTGGGGCCAAGGAAGAACGTGATAGGCTGATTGTGCGATTGTGAGTTGGGACGTTGGTTGGCAGGAGAATCGTACTGTAAATATTATGCTTGTAAATTTGCATTTGAGCTGAAGATACAATGCATATTTGGCATTGAAGTCACCGCCAACGTGGTGGCATGTGGTTTTTCGGAGAAACTTCAGGTTAAGACGTACGAATACAAAATCAAATTTTTCACTGTAAATGTGTATAGCTTGTGGAGTTTTTAGGGTTTGCGTTGGGGAAATCTAGGTCACAAGGGTAAAATTAAAAAGTAGTTAGTTGCAACAAATATGCCACACACATTACCAGCTAGGTTCTCTGCCTGACGTAGACTTCTCTCGCCAGGCGTTAATGCCTCTATCTGCCTGCAAATCATGTCTTAAATCACACTTTTTCGAGAAGGCAACGAAAAGATGGTCGAGAGAACTCGCTTGAAGGACGACCCTACCAATCTAATCTAGCTTCGACAAGAAGAGGTCCGATTCACACAGTGCTCTACTTAGCGTAGCGGGAAAGCGTTCTAGAGGAATGTTACTGCCAACGACTTTTGCCGCAACTGTCGTCATTAGGAAGTAACCGAAAGCGTAAAGTGCTACTTCTGTAAGTGCCCTGCCCTACCGGGCGCGAGAAGACGCTCATTTCAACATTATTACTTTTACTGTCTGGCGGTCGGAATAAACATTGCACCAATTAAACGTTACCGCAACCAATTAAACGTTACCGTCACGCTGAAATGCGCCTTCATCCGTGTAGATGAAGCCAGCAAACACACTCTATCCTAACTGCAGTATACAACGCCTATTTAGGCTTGGCAAAATGCAAACATTTCTTGTTTAATTATCCGGGGATTCACTTAACCGCCTAACCGCCTAACCGCCGCCCAAGTATAGCCCGATCTAGATAGTGCCAAAAAAATGCTGCAGTACTCTTGACTTCCCCATCGCCATGACAACAGCGATAGTTATTTGCCGGGAAGCGCGTTCTGCTGGCGTGCGTTCCCATATGACAGTAGCACATAACGTTCCAATTGCAGAAAAGCATAGGTTCTGTTCTTACCGACTCAACAACCCATCTTTGATTTTTAGCCAACTCGAAAGCTTGCTCAATGGCAGCGCTATGCCTGTATTTTGTGAGAAGACCTGACCTCGTACCTTAGTCCGCTTGGCAGTTGCCCAAAATATGTTTATAACCAGTCACCCAATTTATCTTGAATAACTTTCTAAAGAACTAAAGGTGGCTTAGCTATCCATAGCTGCTTACTTAGTTAATTTTCTGGGTGATCTAGAACAAGAGACACCACGTCCTAAAAGATCTTTTGTATCTCTTTAAAGGAGTCCCTAATGAATCGTAAAAGGGGCTTGGTAGACGAATTCCTAATAACAAAGGGTTCGACCATCGAAAACTTAAAATAAATCAGTCTTTGTCTAGCTAAGGCCGGACAGTGACATAGAATATTCTCCGAAGTTTCATCAGCCTCGAGGCAGAGGCGGCATCCCGACCTATTCGGTGCAAGTGGAATCGCAATTGGTTGTGACCAGTCAGATACCCAGAACGTAGCCTGATGTGATTTCTATTTGGTAGGACAATATCGTTTCTATTAAAAGGGCAGCCGAAGAGCCTGGCCTGTCTAAGGCACCCCACCGCTCTCCAGTATTTACTGCGTTCCTAGTGTACCCACTCAGTAATTATGGCTCCCGAAGGGGACAGGCGAAAACTCTTTCGCGCATACCCCATTTTCTACTCCTGGGTTAATTTTGGCCCTTCAGTAGGTATATATCGTAGGAGAGTGTGAGTTTGTTTAAAGAACCGAATCTTTTACCCATTCACCTGGGCAGGCGTCTGGAATTTTGGAATAGCAAAATCTGGGCTCCTTTATTTTAGTGCTATTTCCGGGGCATTAGTCGCGTTGGAGGGTAGTGCTCCATTAGTTAGCATACATGCCCCTCGGTGCCTTTAAAAATCTTTCTCTAATAGCCGATTTTTCTGAATACTCAATGTATATACCTGATAGGAACGTGCAGCTCAACAAAGCTGTAACTCTATGTATTGGTTGAGATTTTAATCGGTGAGAAGAGACCTCAGCATTTAGACCCTCATATTTCAATCCTCTTCAGGAGATCTCATTTGTGCCCCATAAGAAATTTTCTTAGAAGATGGCAGAGATTTCTAAAAACGACATCGTTCAATTACTTCCAATCTTCTGCAGTGACTTTCAGGCAGAAATAGCTAATATCAAGGAAGCGGAAAAATGTGACATCAGTTAGGGAAGTTAGCATATAATACATCTGATAGCCAGGCATCTATCAGAGCCCTGCAATGGGATTATATAAATTGCTACGCTAAATTTCTATCGCTACAAAATTTGCAACGCGAAAGCTGAAGGCCTTCTATATAAAATCATAAGCATTATATATATGTATATGTTATATTTCCTTCGAGGCGTTGTATACTTTTAGGCACAAACCCCCTGCTGAACCAGGCGGTTATCAAAGTCTGAACCGCGTCCGAGTACGGGAAACAACGTGTCGGATGGATTTGCAAGGAAAGGCACCCCTGAAATGTTTCAACCGGATGGGGAACATCTAGGGATGCCTCTGGCTCCTGGTTCACTCTTGGACGGTTGGACCGCAAGTAAGCTCAGCGAGCGCTGGGTAAAAGCAAGGACATGCGCAATTGCAAGTTGAAATTAGCCGCAGTCGTAGCTTCGCAATCGGCTCGCAGCGTTTTGCCAACTGAATAATGGCCTCCGTTAAATTTTCGTGGTATCGCAAAGGACAATCTCTTAATTGTCCAACTGCGTCCCTCGTCAGAGCTAACCAATATGATCTAACCTTACCTGCCCTCTAATTAAGTAAATAGTAGTAAATACAACTCAAGGTTTTATCGATCTATGCAAGTGGGCCATGGCATCGAATGGTCATTTTAATATATATATTTCTGTAAAAATGTCAAGGGCTTGAACGCTTCAAAAACACTGCTATGCTTAATAAGAATAATGCAAAAGCCTAGATGCATTGATTTTGTCGACCGTCACGAAAGAAATAAGCATTCAATCCCCCTTTAGAGATAAAATCTTCTACACCTGTGTGCCCATAGGAGCATCAATACATACATACATATGTACATATGGAAAGCCTGTTTGTTTACAAGTTTAGGCCACGTACAGTGACTTTCCGCTAACCTCAAAGACTTCTATGAACAATCCACAAAAGATCAGTTGAGGGAACTTGCAAGGTAAACGTCACAAAAGAAACAAATAGTTGGCTGGTAAACAAACAACTGCAGAAACACCTAGGCAGGAGCATGTGACAGGAATTTTAAATACTCCTGCCTGCCATGCAAACGAACAACAACATTAAATACTGTGTATGTAAGCATGTTTGTAAACGCTTTGGCAAACAAGTTTCTCATATGCTGACACTCAAATGCCGCTACTGTATGCCATTATCCACTCTAGCGTTAGCTGGGAATAAGTACGAGTGGAGTAAGTAGTTCTTTGCCAAAGATCAATGCTAAGATCGTTGTTAGCCACGGGCGAAGCAGAATCAAATCTTCAACACACAAAGTAACAGCGAACGTGAATGGAATAAATTACAAGCGAATGCAGAAGGAATAATAGTAAGGAAGTTACGAAGAACTGCTAAGAGTAGTACGCGTAGTTGGCTATTGATGTAGTCTTATGAGGGGAATTGGTGTGTGCGGGCAAGAATTAAGTTCTGCACGTGCGTAGAGGTCTGTGCCTAAGGATTCGAGGCATAGTATGTACGAGTAACTTCTACATGCGCACTTATAACATAGGCAGACGACAACGTTAATACGCACTAACGGCGAAGTTGATCAAATCGAAATTATACCCTGACATACGACAGTATTGCGGTTAAGCGAACTGCGAGGGCGTGGGGTCAAATCCCATGAGCACCAATATTTTTTTAACTTTTTTTGCGATTGTGGACTTTTTTGATAAATATAAGCTCTTACAAATTCAATCAACTTGAAGTAGTTATGTGAAATATCATCAAAAAAAAATAATAATGATAATGTGAGTTGGAGTACACAGTTCTAAGCACTCCGCCGACCCAAACTCCTTGGCATTATTTGCTTATTTGTTTACACAGAGAATGTAGAATACAGAGAACGAGCTTAACTAGTCCGCGCGTCTATTTCGCTGTTGTTGTTGTAGCGGCAGCTCAGCCCTGCCTAGATCGGTTTGTCCATTAAACGATGTCATCAGGCTTTGCTAACGGGAGACCCAGATCTGTCCATAGGGACAAGGGCGTTAGCTAGGTGGGGTTTTGGAGGCATGTGAAGAGGTGCCGTGAGCCTTGCGGCGACTCTTCGTATGCCGGGCGCTCTTTGGGCACATTCAGAGCGAAGTTGGGCTAGTGTGGTGCGACTCTCCCGAGGCAGACAAAGCTCTGTCCCGATCAAAACGGCATTCACACCGTTTATAGCCTGTCGGAGCCAGAGGTTGTTTCTTGAACCTCTTATAGTCGTCCTTCAGTTCGTATAGATATCTCCTGATGTGCCTTGGCGAGAGCTCAGCTGCGAAAAGGGGGGTCTGTTAGAGTGCCCGGTTCTGTGGCACCCTACTATGAACTGCTTACAGAGCATTGTGTTATGCTCCTTGATGGGGAGCCTCTGGGCCCCCTCGTGTAAGTGGTGTTGTGGCGACATCAAAAGGCATCCAGCTGCGGTCCGGAGTGCCGCCATTTTGGTCAGTTTTGTAATTGAAAATTTCCGGGAGCATCATTAAGTTTTTAGAATGAATTCTAGTACTTAATCCGGATCAACTGTAGTTAATTGCCGAAATAATTCCGATTTAACGAGTTGATCCGGATCAACGCTGCCATCTGTCTATGCTTTTAGATGATTATAATTTATTAGTATTTTGTGTGCATTGGTACTCTTATGCAACTTTTTAAGGCTTCTTTCCAGCAAGATGACTAAACTGCTCCATACGAAGTTGTTATCGTACAATTTTTAATGCCAATAAATAAATTTGGAATTTTTACGACAGACTCCCCAGAGCGCAGGAAATACGCATTAGATATTGCCAATTTATGGTCAACATTAAATCAGCACAAAATTTGATTGCGGTTGCAGGTGTTTAAAGCAATAGTACATATCTGTCTTAGTGTATGCGAGTGTGAAGACGAAATAGTGAGCTGGCTATAATTTTATACACATCTAAGTGTATGAAAAAAGTTTTATGCGCCTATTATTAAGATCATAAATCGGTTTATTGAAATTTATTGGCCGTTATGGGGTGTGCCACTTCTCCTTTTCTGTTTTACCCTGCCAAAAAATGAATATCTTTCACAAGACGGAATAGCGCTCTTAGGTGCCAGCGAAGCCCATAAAACTCTTTACACTCGGGAGACTTTTAATTACGCATATTCATTTTTATTTTGCTCATAATTTCCAAACACGCACTCACCTTGATCAAGTCGACGCTCCATACGCCGCCATTGCCGCATGTGATGCACTAAAATGCCGGCTGCTATAATGAAAAAGAGCAAGCAGGCTAACACGGCCATAAAGAGCGCCGTTGTCTGCCAAGCCATCGGCAGTGTTCCATCTTGCAGTTGCTGTAACTCATCTTGTGTCAATTGTTCCTCAAAGTCCATGTCGCCGTCGTCCTTTCGGCGCTGCGGGAATAGAATAAGTTAAGAAATTGTAAAGTAATATAAAGACTTTACGGGCTTAAAGAGTAAGGGAAATGAAATAATATTACTACCGGCAAACAGTTCTAACTCAAGTTGCTCCATGCATTTCATAATTTTTTACAGACATTTTCTCTCAGACTTTTTTCCTATTTGGAATTCACCAAGATAATAGATATTTAAATATCAACCACTTTGCCCAAAATATAAGAACTTGCAGTTTTAGGTCGACTTTTAGATACACGCTCTTTGACGCTGATTGGGTTTAGAAACACCCATCACTTTGGCAACAGGAATAAATTGCACCTAGAAAATTGTTAGGCTAAACTGTCAAACTGATCGTCTAAAGTGCCGAAAACGAGTGGAAATTAACCTGCATTTTCGGCAAGGTCATGGGGAGCCAAACTATCGCACAAGTGCCCGGAGTTTACGTGAGGGAGATCCGTGAAGAGAAGGGAGTAGTTATTTCTCCAAGTGTCCCGCAGTTTTGACTCAATTTTCTCTGAAGTGGAGGGAAAGGAGGCGAAACGCAGGCGGCCGAAATCCGCCAGTGTCTACCACCAGCTTCTACAGCTGACAAGCGATCATGGTTTATGAAATCTACATCCGCAGAAGCCAATGTGGGATTTAAGAGCACCTAAATCTATATAGGTGGTGCCCAGGAAAGCAGGTGGGTTCGCAACAATATGGTCTTGTCAATTCTGTCTCCTTCTTCCATGACTAAAGTGGTGGGAAGGTATGGCCAGTTCTGCTATGCTTTTAAAGAGCATCTGGCCGGCGAAAACTTCGTTTGTGACGTTTCGAACCACCGCCCTGTGAAAGTTACTTAAATAAACTAGGAATATTTTAAGGAAGCTATTTATTTTATAAGTAGACGGTGGACCAATCTGCCCGAGAAGTCCCAAATAACAGCCATTGTGTGAAGTCGCCTTTCTAAGACAAGCTTGACGAGTGCTAATCTTAGAGTGTCCTCTCACTTTTTGGTGACCAAACCTGTGCAATTCTCCTGTTAGAACTAGGTTGCTACTATGCTGAGGTGCAGCAGCAAGAATAAGTGGAAGCTGTCACAGCCATATGGGCAAGGGTGCTTATGACCAAAATAAAATCCGGTGCAGCAGCTTTTCGAGTATAATTTTACTTTGGTTCCTAGCTTTTTGATCCCCCGAGTTCGGGCTTTTTAACGGGCCTGAAATATCGGAACCATAACTTGTTATTAGCAAGAAAACATTTGTTGTTGTTAAGAAAACATAGCACATGCTTTCAATAACCATGTTTTTCATTATACATAGAAACAATAATTTTTCCATATTTCCGCGAGAAACTGCTTCTCCGTTATAGGCTTTTATCATAAATTTATTCCTATTCAGCTGATTTTTTCTGACTCTATGCATAAATGGAAACTCTGAATGGATTACATGCTTTTAAATTATTACAAATAATGTATAGGGGCGCGTGATTTTTCAGTCCGGGACCGGGGTTTTCTCTCTACGTCCCCTAGTGCTTAGTCACATTGCTGTAGACTGGTGTTTGAAGAGCGATTCGAGGAAACCACTAAAAAGGGCCCTCAAAATAATTACTTAGATGGCCTCGGAGCGCTACCGCCTATCATGACACGGGGCTAGAGATTTAAATATCGTCATATATTGCACAGGCAATCGATTTATTCTGCCTGTGAGATGAGATTATCTGGAATGTATAAAGAAATGCAGGTATAGTGTGTCTCCGTGAAGCCGCAAACTCTATAGGAGATAATATTTATCTAAGATTCAGCAATAAGCTAAATATTCCGAAAGCCATTAACGATCTCTACTTAATCTGAAGCATAGCTTCGATCCTAGATAGCTGGACTGACTGTAGCGAGTTATGACACATCTATTTTTAAAGGACCAACTTTGCTATTAAAATTTTTGTCACCAAATATCCAATGAAAATCTGGCTTTTTACTAGATGAAAACTATATTAAGAAATAAAACGCATTTTGCCAGAAAAAAGCGTTATTATAGTGGAGAGCTCGCATTCAGTAGTTAACTTTAATTCACTTTGTATTGAAAATCATCAGTTTACCACTGACTGCTACAATTCATTGTAAAAACAGTTACAAGTCACATTCAATCGCTTTAAATCGTTTTAAACGACTCACCTCCTTCCAGTTGGGTTCCGTTTTCGCCAGAACCACCCAATCGATCTTCAGATCATAAATGGAACCGCATATCGTGTCACGATGCAACTGACACGGACGCAACGGTATCAAATCCCCCTCACACACAGTGCACGTAATACATTTGTCCTTGAGCGGATCCCACCAGCTGTGTAGATCGCAGGGTGAAGCAACACAGAAGGAACATAGCGTGGTAAGGACGAGCAACGCACCGATGTAGGTGGCGGCTTTTGAAGAGCTAGTCGCATTTAATAGTTGTATTGCAGGTGAAATTGTTCTTGTTATAGTTTTAATTAAGTTGATATTGCTGCTCCCGCTGGAAGTATTGTTGTTATGGCTACTGCTATAGTTGTTGTTACTGTTATTGTTGTGATCGTAGTGATCTGTGTCGTCCAGTGCCGCACTGGAAGGCGTATTAAACGCAATTTGATGGTTATTGCTGTAGTAGCACTGATTGCAGTTATTGATATTGCAATTCGTTGTATTGTTGCTGCTGTTGTGGTGGTTGTTGTTGTTGTTATTGTTGTTAATATCATCACGCCTTCTTCTTCTTCGCCTGCTGCTCGTTGCTGCTATAGCCTGTGCGCAATATCGCTGCAGTCGCCCGCTTATGCTCTGCGCATGTGTGTGCATTGTGTCGTGGTGTGTGTGGGTAGTGGTGGGGGTCGTGGGGGTCGTGGGGGTGGTGGTGTTGTGGTTGGTGATTGTTGGGTGGTTATCATTAGCAATATTACTTGTATTCGTACTTGAATTGGGCATGGTCACTGCTCTTAAGATTGTTGTGGCTAAATGTGTATCTAACATAGTGGGTGTAAGGATAGGAGGAGTAGGCGTGGTCGTTGCTGGATAGGCGGGTGTCGTCGTAGTTCGAGTCGACATTATCTGGAAAATTAAAAAAAAAAAACAATATTAAAAAAAAAATTTTAAATATTTAGTGCTAATTAAGTGCGTATTTGAGGAAAATAAAACGCAATGGAATGCTAATAAGGCGGCCTTTAATATGCATATGTATGTATGTATGTATGTATGTACATGTGCATATAGCTAATGGGTATTAGTACTCATGTGCTGTGGGAATTTACTCCAGTAGCAGTCAATTTAACTAGCTGCATACTATGTAGATATGTATTTATCTACGAGTAGAGACATAGAAAAAATCAAATTCAGAGTTTCCCATGAGTGCTAAACACTTTCTCTATTTTTCCGCTTCAATGTCAACGGAATTTTCTTCAATTGTTGTTACTAGGAATTTATGCACATGTGTACAAATGCACAGGGATGCGTTTAACTCTTTCTTATATGTGTGTATGTATGTATGTACATGAACATCTCGTAGATTCGTTAAAGTATGTATGTATTTATTTGATGGTTTTATCCATTAGCGACCAGCAATTTTAACTCCATTACTCACCCAGAGCGTTGTCAATTACTATGCGTTTAGAATGCGCTGAAAATGGATTTTCCCAGAAGCGTTAGGGCTCTAAAACCATGAAATGATGTGTGGCAGAGTTGCCAAACAAAGTAAGTTCTGAATTTGACATTGGAAATAACGTCTACAAAATTGAAATCAAATTACGCTGCATAAAATTTTATAAAATGTTCGTAATTCGATATTGGGCCGTATGCAAAAAAAATATTAAGCAAATCGCTAGCTTAGAGTGAAAAGTTGCTAAGTCCACTTTTTATGAAAACTCATATTTTAATACAGGAAGGTACAGAAATTAAAATTAATTGTTGTTTTAAAAAGGATAGAGGTACTTGTTTTATTCATTCTCGTTTATATTCAATGAAAGGACACTTTGCTAAGTCAAAAAGATGCAGCGAAAATCCGATAAGGCCAAAAGAGTACGAAATCTTTTAATAAAGATCGAATCCTTCTGATTCATATGAAGTTTTGCTTCGCTTTAAACCGCCAAAATGTTGTATGTCTATAAGAAGTTTTTTTCCTCTCCTGTAAAATTTTTAAAATGGGAATTAGCAACTTTTCACTCTAAGCTAGCGAAATGCTTTTTCTTAAAATGTCAGACCTTTCACTCAATTTTTCCAAAAAAAAATTTTGTGTGAAAAGTATGAAATTTTAAGAAAAAGTAATTGCTTAGGTTTTATGCATACGCCCGATTGCCCGAAAAATAAGAAAAACCTATTGCCATGAATGTTCAGTGTGCGACAAAAGTCTACGTACAGAGATGTTTTCGCAACTATAGTTTTAAAAAACAATAGCGAAAAGATATGAAAATAAAAAGCTTCGCATTCATAGCGAAAAATTCTCTGTCCATAGACTCTTGTCGCCCACTGCATATATTTTATTTGAGAAATCTTCACAAATTACCAAAAAATCTAAACAGTTAGGGTAAACTCCTAAATAAATTTAAAATATGTGCAGGTTCTGAAGTTCACTTCCCAGCGAATTTCAATTCCTACCAATTTGAAGTCAAAGTCTAAAACTTATTTCTTCACTAAAAAATACAAAAAAAGTCTTCAAAGTCTAAGAATACAAAAAAAAATCGAAGTCTCTTATTTCAACCAAACACTTCGCTTATATTTTTAAAGTGGTTGGCAAGTTTATTATTGCTGGAAAAAGCGAAAATATGTATAATTTTTTTCTGAATTCATGTTAAGCCCTAAATTATTTAACGAATATCTGAGGCAAACATTTTTCTATCCCAGGCGTCATATATAAATGTTATTTTAGAATACGACCTGTACTGGGTCACCATTCTTCAGCTTAGCCCTTTCATACATTTAGGCGTTTAAGCAATAAAGCTATTTCAGGAAGGCTGGCAACCCCTAAATTACACACTGTTTAGTGTCTGGCTAAACGTCAACGCTTGAGATCACTCTTTTATTGCTTGCTTAATACTTTTGCTGTCGCTAAAATGACCGAGGGTCAGCACAGATTTGAACTTCAAGCTAATAAAATTTACTCATGTGCATGAGATTCATAAGGGGAATTCACAAACATGCCACTAAGCATGTATGTTTTTATATAGGCAAGTATATATTTATACATGCATATGTGGGTATATACATATATAAACACATACAATTCCACAAATGTTTGCACATGTTTATTTACGTACAATTTTTGCAGCCATATATGCATCTATAGATGTATGTATGTCTGACATACATATTCTTTCACATACATATGAAAGTGTGTATTCATATACATATGTGAGTAGCGATACTACATTGTAATAGAAATGTGCCATGTGCTTTTTGTTTATTCTAAATTAAAATAATTTTTACTACATAAGTATGAACTGTGTAAATTGGACTGTCTTGCATGTATAGGAGGAATGGGGTTTAGCAACAAAGTGGCAAATGAAAGTGAGGAAAGCATACTAAATTCAGAATTTAGTATTTCTACAGCAAAAACACATGAACATAACTATGTACATACGTAGGTACATTTATGGAATATAATTAGCAAATGATCTCAGCGAAGAAGGGATTAGTGAGTACGATTCTAAAAATGTATAGATCCACATACGTCGGACATATTTACAGTTGCATGGAACTAATTAATAACGACGTCAACTCAAATACTAACAGTCCAGGTTCTGGTATTGCGGTTGGTGAAAGTTTATTTTTCTATCTGGTATAATCCTATTTAACTTTGTTTAATCACAAAACTATACAATTTTCTACTCACGAAGAGAAATACCCCTTTTCTTTGCGAACTCTAATCGATTTTCTCTATTTTTCACTTTACGAAATCGTTATTTTCCTTATTTTTCATAAATCGCAGGTAGAACATTATTTTACGTCATGTGTGTCCATGTCCTTTTCAAAATTAACTCGGACAGTTTATCTCCTCCTTCGATGGAACTAAAGACATCATATGAGCAAATCTCAAGGGTAGTTTTCTTGGTGTCAAGCATTCTTCAAAGCATTCTTCTTACATTTATGTATTTCAAGCAATGGAGTTCCAGAAATAAGTTAAATAAAAAATAAACCAAGTATCTGAACAGTTTAAGCCTTAAAACGTTTATTTGTTTCGGGAAGTTTTTAAATAGAATGTCCATATAATAGAGGCAATGAAATTTGGTACCAAATGCAAGATATCTGTGAAGTTTCGAAAGTGTGGCACCAAATAAAAAAAAAAAAAGTGGCAGCTATTTTATAAATTTTGAACTTTGGCGGTTTTTTAATTTTAAAAGTTTAAGACACCTAAAAATTTTAACACTAGAGTAATAAACCTAGTGTTCCCCCAAATGCAAAAGAATTTACGAAATAAAAATTGCAATTTTACAATTTTTATTGGCACACTGGAAATTCTTTCTAAAATTGTTATATATGTGAAGAAATTAGTAATAGATTCGTGAAGAATGCTATAGGAAAATATTCCACGACTATATTTAATTACTTTTAAATACATAATATGACTTTCAAGTTAAGGCGTTCTAGTAAACGTGTTAGCTGGCTGGGTATGGTGCTACGCGGCGTATACGCTACATACGCAACTATGGGTATATTCTTATTTGAATATTTTCTTTTGGAATATCTTTTTTAAGATTTCATTTAAATACAATTTCGCTATGAAATTTTATTCTCTATGCAAAACTGACGAAACACGCTGTCCAACACGTTTTTGTCGAAAAATTAAACAACTCGTGAAATTTGCTCATATGCGTTGCTCTATTGTACTATGTATGCACAATTGCTTTACTTACTTTTGTATAAAATCTTTACTAAGTCTTTTATACTTTTTTTTCTTTCTTTTTCTAGCCAATGCTTCGTTTCACTGAAAACCATAACAATTTTATTTCATACTTTAAATCAATTTTTTTTTTTATTAGTGCTAAATCATCCATCTTCACGAGTGCATTTGCACCTACATATGAATGTGTGTATATAGAATGTAGAAGTATGTGTATACATACATATACACATAATTCCGAGTTTTTCCATGTTGGTTTGTGTAGAGCTCTTTATGCTAAAAATGCTCCAATTACTAGAGCTTTGATTGAGTTCAACAGAATTGCCAAACTCATCGAGATAGATATTTCAAGTTCGAAAAATCACTTCATGAGCTCTTTAATAAATTTTTATAAGTAAGGTATTTTTATATTTTATTAACTTAATTGCTGTAGCCTATAAGATCTTGTATACTGTTTGGCTAAATAAATAAATAAATAAATAAATAAATAAAAAAATTAGATCAATAAAAATTAGTGCACATTAGGAATGTTAATCCCAGTATCCCAGGCCAAATATAGTAAAATTGCGTTTTTAGTTTTTCACTCTGACGTCAGTTATTCAGAAACTATAAAAAAATTCAGAGAAATGTGCTTGGAGAAGAAGTATGGGTTTTAATGAGGAAATCCTGTAGAATTTAAACAGATTAAAGTTTTTGGTGCAGATAGACTAATAAGTATTGAAAATGTCCTTTTAAAATTTTATCCTTGAAATTTGGCAATATTTGTTTTTGAAAAAATTATATGTAGGACTTACATAAACTCGATAACATCCACGAATTTCATCCATCTAACTTTATCAGCTTAAAAAATTACCTATTCGTCCCTTGTGAATCCAAAAAATTTTATTTTTTTTTAAATGCTGAAGAAATTTCCCCTTGAATTTGGTGCCCATATTTTTATTCTACATTGCATTGAATTTTTTAAATAATTTTTGGAATTAATCATATCTTTGAAATTACAAAGTCCTTTAAAATAAATTCTGACGTCAGAGAGATAAAATAAAAACGACACTTAAATAAAAAAGTAGGTTTCAAACCCATTTATTTATTATTTATTTTATGGTAGGAGAGCTTCTCAAACTATATAGAAGAAATTTTTCGATTTAAGTTGTTGAAAAGTAACGAATATCTAAATTCTGGGACTAATTCCGGGATCCCGGGATTGTGATAACGACATACCGAAAATCCCGGGATCGGAAAAAGCTGAAAATGAACATCCCTAGTGCACATATTTAAATTGTGTATTTACATATTTGAAGTTTGTAGTAAATAATAACTGATAAGCTAACTGCAACAGAACACAAATATGAAATGTGTACATAATACTTATGTACATACATATATATAAGCAAACAGTTACGCTTTGAGTTTTACATATAGCGCGTCCTCGTACAAACAAGCAGAAGTCAAAACCGACAAACGGCAAAAACAACAACTCAACCAAGTATATAAATATACGCAATCAAATTTATTTGCATACACATGCATGTACATACGTATGTATTTATTTTTATTTTTTAACCTCCTGCGTTTTTCCAACATTTTCACTCATTGTTGTTTTTGCTTTTCTTCTTCCTTTATTGCCATTTCCAGTGGTCAATGCCGGTCATATTCGTACTAAACGTTGATCGCTACCGATCGAGCGTTAAATTGTAAAATTCATATTTCGATGCGGGCAACGTGCGCCATCGATCGTACGCACACACACACATATTCAAAATGCGTTGGTATTAGTGACTTTATGCCTTTGCGTATGTTTATGCTCACTGTACACTCGCTGTCTGTTGTCAATATGACAGCATATCATACTTCCGTTTCGTAAATTGTGCACACAGTGACGGTGTTGAAGAATAAATAAAAAAGGATTTGTACATAAATAAATATTATGCAATAAGTAAAAAAAAAAGAAATAAGTAAATAAATATTATCGGATGTGTACAATGTGGCATGCGCCGAGGCGCTTAGTTATCTCTCAAAACAAATACCACTTCAATGGAAGATTTGTAAAAAATTCGAATTTTTTGCTTTCAATACCTTATTGTCTTAAGATAAACATTGATTGTATATGCTTTTTTATGTCATAGATTTTCTTATCGTCGAATGGAATCAATGTCCAAACAGATTTTAATTCTTTGTAATTTGCTCCCAGGCCTAGATAAAATAGATTTCACTAAATATTTTTCATCCAGCTATTTTTATGCATACATACATTTTTGCTTTGCTTATTATTGAAGATAAGTCAGCCGACAAATACCTAGTCCCAAAAGAGATAATAAAATTGAAGAAATGATGGACTAAATTATCGAGAGAGAGATTTATTTCAGAGATTTACTTGAGAAAAAAATGCATTCTGCTGACGAATATATTTTATATTTAAAAAGTCCCTAGGTTATAAAACTTTTCTCGTATAATTCCTCTCGAGTTTTACATCTCTTTGCTAGAAAGATAGATCTTTTCAATAGAGTCAGCATACGATTGCTAACAGTGTACCTAATCGGTCATAACCATCTGCGCTCTCACTTGCACTGGATTGCGCTGACAACAAAGGCGTAATGCCGTCTTTGTCTTGAAAGCTGGGAGTGTCCAGGGCATAATATTTTTGATTGCCGCGAAACAGGAAAATTTTAATGAGAAGTTAGCTAAAAATCAAAAATAAAAAATTCTAAAATTTCGTGACACCGGCTATTAAGCTCAGGAGTGGAGACAGCTACGAGTTATCATTCCGTCAGTTCACGGCTCGAGACATTTATTTAAAATTTAATTATTGAGCCTTTGAACGCTTTCGGGAGAACTATTTTTACGCTAGATCTACATATGGCCCTATTAGCGTCTGGATGCGCTGGCTTGGGCGTGTTGTACGCATGGAATGATGACAATCCCATAAAAAGGTTCTTCGACTCGGCAACCATTGGTGCGCAACGAAAGTGTAGAGTAGGACCTACAACTGGCGTAATTTTGCTATTTTGAAGAAGAAGAAAAATAATTAAAAATTGAAGGGCTTAAAATTGGTTATATTAAAAGAAAATTGTACTTAAAGAACCCCGTAATATAAGCCCCTATTTGAACCCCCTTTCAACAAACGAATACGTACACACCTTCCTTAACGAACCCAATACAATTTTCCCGCAATTCGAAGTTCCCCAATGACCGGCCAAACGACAGGCCATCAACGTCAACGTCAACATCAACGCCATTAGAGCTTAAGCAAAAACATTAGTTTCAATATTAGTGACAAAAGGGAAAATACAACTACAACGTACATACATACATATATGTAAATTTTTATGTTTGCATATATTAATTAATATGCATTTGGACAGGCACACGCAGATGTGTGAGTGTAAAACTTTTTCAAAATTCATATTCAAACCCAGCCCAACAATAAATATGAATATGGCGCGTTTTGTGATGTTGTTATTGTTTTTACTGCTATATTGTTGGTGTTAGTTGTTAGTGCAGCATGGCAAAATATGGTTGAAAACAACAGGAAGAAATATTTAATTAAAATTAGCCACAATGGCCACCGGCACCGTAAATTGATGCGATCTGACGAGAATATTTACGTAGAATGAATAGTAGTTAGTTTTGCCAGAGCGATGAGAATTGTGTGCTTACGAGTTTGGTTGCTGCTCTGTGACGATCGGAATGATCATCATTGTGTAAACCGCTGTTGAAAAATAAAAGTGAATTTTAATACTACGAGTACAGTGTTGTGACGCAATCGTTTGCTTTGTGTATGAAAGCTTGAATGCCTACATGCTTTCAACAAATTATTGAGGACCTTTGTTTTGAAGAAAATTAAATGAGGAAGGTAGTTTTGTACATTACATATTATTCCTATTTCTTTTTACAACGCTTTTATTGTCAGCTGAATTCACATTCTATTGCAGCGCTAAAATTCTACACACTACTGTAACTGCAGCTGGCCTCGGTCAACTTGCCATCAATTGCTGCCAAAAAGTCGATCGCCAATCAATTGACAATTTAACAATTCATTTAAGTCATCAACCCATGACGATCAACTTGTCCCTTAGCGGTGAAAAGTGCAACAATGCTGCAATTGGATGCCTTCTCTCATTTTTATCCTCTATTGTGTGGAGCACTTGTCTGTCAGGCAGGGCATGGCAATTGAAAAATGAGGCACTTGTTGTTGTTTTGCTCCGACCACTTGTTTGTCGTAGACTGTCGTAGGTTGGCTGTTTTTTCTTTCTTATTTCTTTTGTAGACTTGTTTTGCTTTATTTTTTATTTTTAATTAGTTTAAGTTATTCGGTTTATGTAGTACTACTGCTACTTTCTTGCAGTTGTGCATACTTATGTATGTTCTTAGCTACAAACATATATATGTATGTATGCAACATGTCTACAGCACTTTGCGTAATGCATAATTAATTTCAATCGGAAATCGGAATTATGGGTTTTCCTATACATTGGTTTTTTTTGTTGGTTTGTATGCACGAACCGTTTGTTAACTAACTACACTTACTTCCTTTCCGGGTCAACAATGGCTGCGCATGTGCTTAGGCCTGTGCACGCATGAGTGTGGGTACTGGGAGGTGGTCAGGTTCTCTTGGAATACAATTATTTGTCAATCAACTGAACGTTATTATTGGATTTATTTTAATCATGGGACTTTGGGGACTTTAACCAATATCTTTTTGAATTTACATAGTTCATTTTTGGAAGTTTTCAAAACGATATCCCATTTAAACAAAGAGCAGCAAAAGGGAGGCAAATGTAGTGTTACTTCAGAAAATTACGAAAATTAAAGAGACGTTTATTACCCACAAATATAGATACCAAACTCACTTCTGCCCATTCGATCAAGGTAAAGTGACAATAAGCGAATGACGAGGCACATTTATGAAGAAATTTACTCAAAATTATGGCAAAGCTCTGGTCCATTTTTACCACCAGAGTACCACCTTTTCCAACTTCTCGAATGCTACTCTTTTTGTGAGAAATATCAAGCCCCGGATTTTCGAAACGGAGACAGGAAAGCAAGTCTGCCATTTTTAGATCGGGATCCAACCAGAAAGTACGTTTGCGAGCACCACAATTCTTCTCTGAGATGGCATTGGGCCAGGCACGAGTGATCATAGCCAGTTTTTCTTCTCTTAAAGCATATACAGATGGCAGCGTTGATCCGGATCAACTCGGGAATTAACTGCAATTGATCCAGATTAAGTCCGAGTTAATCCGTTTACATCGTTCTTCAAATGATTTCGATGTCACTGCATTCACCAAAGCCGCAACAGGTTTCCGTAGGTGTAACCTCCGTCGACCTGGCCTCTTCCTAGATGCACTAAGGGGGATAGGCCTCAAGCGGGTTTCTTTCGCCTCCATCTCCTCTTGTTGTGGGTCAGTGGCAGCGAGCTTACAACCTTTGCAAGCGAATAGTCCGCTTCCTAGTCTAAAGAACAGTTGATTGGTACTACCTTATCGCTAATTTCCAGGATGCGCTCCCAGCTTTTGGTATAGGAGACATTAGTGCTGGTTGGGGTCTCCAGAATCTGCCTTAAGTACGAATGCATTACCACAATTGTAAATACCAACTGGCGTATTAGCAGCCTTTCGTTGTGCCATCACCGAAATGATCGCTGTTTTGTCCCCAACTGCCAGGCTTGGTGTGTATTTTTCTTGTCATCCTCCTACATCCCGAAACGTATTAATGCCATTGGACACTCCCCCCACGCGATTTTAGTCGACTTTTACGACAAGCGTGCCTTACTGCGGCCATATTCTCACCCTTTGCGCATAGGATTATTATTGATTGATTATTGAAATTAGAGCCATCTCAGCCAGGGTCAATAATTTATTTCTTGTTTAAGTGATACATACACTCCCAGTCATTTGAATAGCACACCCTTTTGATCGTCAGTATGTACAGTTTTCCTTCCGTTTGCTTAATATTCATAAATTTTTTTATAAAAATGTAGCATTTTCTACGTTTAAAACCCGATTTTAAAGTTTTATGAAAATTAAAAAAAAAAATTCCAACAAAAGGGTGTGTATCCTAATGACTTGCAGCGCACAAGTTAATAATATATTTAGAAAAGTTTCGGGTATGCAGTTTTGTAGCCCATACAATTTTAGTAAAATAAAGTGCAAGCTTAAGGTGGCTACAAAATACCGTTGATTTTTGACAATTTTTTTGTTAACGGTGCAGCGCATTTTTTTCCTCGTAAAATTTTTTCGAGTATACTTTGTATCTAAGAAAATGCATCACACTGTCAACAAAAAAAAAATATCAAAAATCACCGCTATTTTAAAGTCACCTGAAACTTTCACTTTGTTATACTAAAATTGCTTAGTCTACAAAAATGTAGGTCATTAGGATAGCACACGGTTTTGTTGACATGTTTCTTAAATTTGTATAAAATTTTAAAATCGGATTTATATGTAGAATATGCTACATTTTTATAAAAAAAAAATAATGAATATTAAATAAACGGACGGAAAACTGTACATCCTGAGGATCAGCAGGGTGTGGTATTCAAATGACTGGGTGTGTACATATTTTCTAAAATGTGCCGAATTTCTAAGATTTCGCAAGAAACCACTACTCAAAATAGAATACTATAAATGAGTGAATATTTTTGAACGTACATGTGTGTTTGTCTTGAATAGCTTGGTAGATATGCATACATATGAATGTCCTTGAAAATTCACGCAAAAACGGCAAACTTTCTCAATGAAAAGTAAAAGCAGACAGTTTAAATCACATCTTTTTGGCACAATATTCATATATTAGGCCGGATCGGCTTCCATATTAAAAAAAAAAAAAGTTTTTAATCAACCCATAGTTTTAAATACTTATTCGATAGGTTTTCGCCGTCATAAGAATCATTGCCCCTTGCTCTTCAGAGGAAAAGCCAAAATCGACTTTTTTTCAATGAATTTTGTATTCATAATCCTACGTTAAGATGCGATAGATGATCTTAAACATATTTTTGCCATAAATACATATACACAGCACCTTAACATAACTAAATTTGAATTCAGTAAGAAAGCTTATAGACTAGGACTTTTTTCGCGACCCAGTCTAGTAGACATACATACATACATGCATATTCCTACTACATACATACATGCATATATTCGGTTGTCTGCTATGGCGCCTACTTTAGTTTTGATGGACATGTCTGTTGATTGAACTAATCCATTTACTTAATGATGCGACGTATTTTATTGGCAATTGATCAACACGAATGCATAAACATTTTGTAACAATTAAAAAAACAAGCAGCACCATTTTATGCAAAATCGCAAATTATTTGTTTTGTCAAATTGCCAACAAGCAAAAAATAAATAGAATTGTACATATATACATATGTATGTATGTAAGTATGTTTTTAGTATACCCACGTATGTAGCAAAAATAGCAAATACTAAATTTTTTAAATAGTTAAATTTGTAGATACATACTTACTTAAGCCTCAAAATATGTATTTTCGAAAAAAGTTTCGACACCCAATACAAATACAACATCTAAATTCTCTCGCAGTTAAATGCGCAGCTGCCTGACAGTAAATACAAATGACACGTGCTAGTGAGTAAAAAGAATAACAAAATATCGAGTAGACATACATATTTAACATGTCTTTAGCGTGAAGAGTTATGCTAAGATTAACACAATTGTGTATGCCTTATGTTATTTATGTATTGTGAAAAGTGAACATTTCAGCTGCGAATTGTTTATTTTTGCATACATTTTGCGCGTAAGTGCATTTTCATCTGCATGCGAGTGTTTGCAAGTGTATTGGAAGTTTTGCAAAAGAGAAACCATGGTTGCAAATAGTCAATGATAGGAGAATGCTGACAAAAAAGACATTATTTTTTTTTTTGTGAAAGGTGTTGCTCATTTTCTCCATACAAATAAATGTTTGAACATACTTTGTATGGAAGAAAATGCGTGAACAAAAATTGCCAAAAATCAATGGTAAGTCCTAGCTACTTCAAGCTGCACTTTGATGTACCAAAATTAATTGTGCTGTATACTGAGAATGTTTCTAAGAGTTATAATTAAAAACGTCAAAATTTTGATGAAACTCTCGAATTTTGATCATTTTTGTATAAAGTTTGAAATTTTGACTTACGCGGTTTTTGTTAGATAACGACCTACACTTTCATAAGAAAATAATAAACATTAAATAAGCGAATGAAAAATAACCAAAACTTGCTAAAAAGTCTCTTTCCTATTTTAATTTTCGCCACCGTACATACATTGGTCGGAAAATTATAGCCGCCCCACATTTTGATAGGTTATAACATATTTTTTTTTTGTTATTTAATTTTAGTTATTATTTTTTTAAATACATTCTTTAACAAAACCGATTTTCTAACTTTATGCAATAAATTAAAAAAAAAAACAACGAGCTTTCGTAAAAATTTCGAACTTTTTAATTAGATTTCCAAAAAAGATTCTGAGTATGCAGTTCTGTAGCCCATTTAAATTGTAGTAAAAGTTTCAAATGGCTAAAAATTACCGTCGATTTTGTTACATTATTTTTTTTGTAGAAGATGTTACGATTTCTTCCATATAAAAACTAATTGTGTATATTCGGAAGCAAATGCGACAAACAAAATTCTAAAAAATCAACCGTAATTTTTAGCCACTTGAAACTTTTACTTTATTCTACTAGAATTTAAAGGGCTGCAAAACTGCATACTCAGAATCTTTCTAAGAAATCTAATTAAAAGGTTCAAAGTTTTAACGAAGGTTTATTAATTTTTTTGTTTTTAATATTGCAAAAAGTTTGGAACTTGTTTTTTTTTTCTTAAGAAAGTACTTGTCAATATATAGTGCGGCTATAATTTTTTCAACCACTGTATGTACGTCTCATGTAGGATTTTGGATAGTGTGTCTGTCAATATTTGCATAAACATTTTATGTTGCAAATACAAACTACATACATACATACGGGCACTTGTAGGCCTACCAAGTTCACATACGAGCGCACTTCAACAAAATAAAGTCTGCAATTTAGGCAGCCCTCTCAGTCACGGTATCAATGTACATACGTACATATGTATGTATCAACGTATTTTCATAGTCAAAGTGTCAAGTCAGTGCAGATGTGCGGCGCAGGCGAACAAACTGTTGACAGTGACAGCAATTTACTGCTTGTTGCCAATGCAAAAAATACATAGACATATTAAAAAAAAAACATTGTCTATATACTTAAATACACACATACATACGTATTAGGTTTGTGTGTAAGTAAGAAAAAGCGAAAATAAATGCTACAAAAAATCAAGTTAAACAGCCTCACGCCACTGACGTCTTCGCCAATCAAGCTATGTAAGTCACAACTTGATGAACACTACAATAACATTTGTACTGCAAACTGAGCAACAACAGTCATGAAAAAAGAATTAGCTTTAAAATGCATTCATTTATACATAAAATTCTTATGTACATACGTATGTGCAAACACATTGGCGTGGATGCTGTGCCTGAAAGATCCAGCCAGTCAGATCCCAATTCGCCACAGAGCGTAGGCGAGTTCGAATCGAAGTCGCTCTGGTGAAGTCGTTTGGGTGAACTCGAATCGACGTCAAATCGAATTCATTCATTCATTCAATCAATTGCGACCCCCCGCCGAATCGTTTTTACAGTCCTATGGCGAACTGTGCTTTTCATCGAACGCGAACGTCGCCGGCGAACAAATTGTTGACCAGAACGAGTCGGAAACGACGACGTAACGAATTCGTTTGGCATATTGGGATTAGACTACATCGTATGTACATACTTATGTATTTACCCTACTGGAAGTTGTCTGACTGATATTTTTGCTGTCGGAACTAACCCAAAATAGCGCGTTTAGAAAACAGCGCTCAGAATGTATACCGTCCATTTTACTGTTTTGTGTTCCATGTAATCTGTTCTATCTAAACAATCTACGAATAAATCAAAACTTTATTGGGTGTTAAAATCAGCGACCGAGAACGCGTTCCAGGTTTAGTTTAGTTCTGCACGAGAACAAAATCCAATGTTCAGACCGTTCCCGCAAAAGAACCAAACGGGAACAAAAGTATTGAGAGCAGTTTTCACGGGAACAAAATGAGTACTAAAGTAGAGAGTAGAAAACAAAATGCGAACAAAACTCTCGGGAACGTTCTCAATAAGAACTTAATGAGAACGAAACTTTCGGGAACGTTTCCAATGGAAACAAAGTGGGAACGACAGTAACCTGAACGTCCTCAAGGAGGACTAAATAAGAACACTGGGGAACGCTCTGCTAGAGAACAAAACGAGAACAAAAGTTTCGACAATTTAATTGATGAAAAATGGTTTCAGTGAGAACTACGATTGTCGATTCTAAGCCGGAGGAAAGCTAAGCTGGGTCATTTAAACTCCCAGATCGTTCATCATTATTGTGAACTGTCCATTTATAGGACAATTTTTCATTTTCTGTGCAGGAA
Source organism: Rhagoletis zephyria (assembly GCF_001687245.7). Taxonomy (NCBI): domain Eukaryota; kingdom Metazoa; phylum Arthropoda; class Insecta; order Diptera; family Tephritidae; genus Rhagoletis; species Rhagoletis zephyria. The sequence goes on from NW_016159556.1 coordinate 61,194, forward strand.
AACTTCGTGTTTTAAGACTTTCGTTGACTTAATTTGCATATTTATCTTTCAGTTATTTTTTTAATAATTTTAATATTCGAACATTTCAAACTAATGAACGCTATGGGAAAAATATTGCTCTCACTTTCATTTTTCGCGAATAGTTCAGCGAAAATTTGGTCTCATTTCGTTCTCTGTCAGAGAGTTCCTTAGACATTTGTTCCCATATTGGGTTTGGGTGTTAAAACACCCCCCGTGGGTCCTCCACTGACTGACACGTAGTTTAACACCCAAAAAGGATCAAGGAATACCTAAACTGAGCCTTCTCTAACCAAATAGCCAAATGTCTTATTACCAGGTACTCCTGAGTGATCAGGCACCCAGATTATAGCTAGTTCGTTGTGTTTTCCAACATAACTTGTTCGATAGATACTTGTATTTCTGAACCATTTTGGAAGTACTCAAAGGGCTAGCCAAATGCCTGAGTATAGTTTAGATTGTCCCTACAGACGTATTAACTCCTTCCTACCTCTTCATGTACTTCAGTCAATAACCTTGCTAATAGTAAATTCCTTATCTTAGAAATTCTGAGACGAGTTCCCCAAGAAAGAAGTGAAAATTGTCCCCGTTATTTTCGAGGTAGACCCCAGAGCTTGACCCTGTGTCAGTTTTGTAGACATCAGTAAAGGTTCTACAATGTTTAAGCCCGCGCTCTATATTGGGCTTAAGCCAGCTTTTAAGCTTAGGGAACTCAACGTTTTACTCGTAACCTCTTTTGTTGTTGTTGCTTTACGATTAAAAATTTTCTTTTGTTAAAAATACACTTTGAGCTGTCCGTATTAAAAGCGTTTGATAACAATTTCGAAGCTCTCTTTGGGGCACATGATTTCCTACTGGGTGCTGAAATAGTGCCTAAGCATTGCGCCTGAGTTGAAATTCAAACAAATAAAAAATTGNCTTGTTATTATTACACCATGATATGCATCTGTATGCTTGCATGGTTGCATGTATGTAAGTATGTATGTATATATGCACATTTGTATCTGCACATGTTTGCTTAGACGAACATTTAAGTTTTTGTTTACAAATCTGTTTTACAATGAAAATAATCAACATCTGGGACATGTGTGCTATTTTTGTTTTAGTATGTACATACATACATATGTATGTATGCATATCCAACTGCCAGATTGTACATTTGCATGTGCATATGTACATACTTTCGTACAATAGATGCAGTCAGATAGCAAGAAGTCCGCATAAATAGCGCAACAGCAACAGTTCCTGCGTCCTTCGTTGCATGCCACATAAAAAAGTATGTACATACATATAAAGTATGCTTGCCACAAGCATGGCGATGTGCATTGTATTTGCATATAAATACACACATACATATGTATGTATGTATGTATATACCTGCATACCTACCTCGAGAGAATCCGCAAGTAAATTACAGGGGAACTACATTAACAATTCAAGCGAATTGCTGGGAAATGAGCGCAACCAACTATTTTTAACCACAAAAGGGCTCGCACGGCAATGCCATTAAATTTGACTTTTGGCAAAGTGTTGTTGGATAAGACGCTCTATGCGTACCAACATTTACATTTACTTGTACGTTGTACAGCTGCAGTTCAAGCAAATTCACTTGCCAAATTTTGCTACGCTAGATTAAAATAAGCAAAGTACCGCTGACAACCAACCAGCCAATGCATTACTGTGGCAACCGCTGCTGCTGCTGCTGCTGTTGCTGCTGCCATTGCAATGTCAACTCACTTACTTAGCGACCAACTCATGCATAACTTTTATGAAATTTAGTTCAAGCATTTGTCCGATTGCAATGAACGTCGCAGTTGATGCATTTATGCATCGCACCTCTTTCCTTTTCTTCGTCCCCATTTTCTTTGCAATCACGTTCACCCGATCGCGCTAACTTGCCCTCAATTAGTAACTATGTGGACTTATCAAAGTCACCGCCATGTGGAAGCCAATCAGTAGCCATTACGGTTGCCTCCAGACTTTGTGTCTTTGATCAATGTTCATTTGTAAATATGTAGAAATTGCCAACTGCATGTGTGCTGATCGCATCGATCACGCTTTTTGATTCCATTTTCTCGTAGCACTTTGTGCTTTTTGCCTATCAGAGCATTCTAATTGCTGCGAAGTGACTACATATTTAGTTGCTTGTGGCTATGATATCGCGTGACCTAAATTGTTGTTGACAGTTTGTGGCAATCGCATATGAAACGCTTTCACAAATCGAGTGCGACATTTAGAGAACGGTGTTGGAAAGTAGTGAATGTAGACTATGGTAATAAATTTCAATCAACATTCAAATGAAAGGCTCACATAATTGGTTTCTTTTTGATAGGAGGGAAGTAGTTTATGGCTGCAGAACATTTAGAAAAACTTTTAAATAAACGCAGGTATCGTACTTTTCTTTTAAAAATTTATTTTTAGAGCGCAAGAGTGCTGGCTTTCGAGTCCTCATAGAGCCCCATCACCAATCAATATAAGCAGAGTCAACGGTAGACCCATGAAAAGTGCTCTGTCGACAGTGCCGCACCAAAGGGTGGGCTGTTAGCTGCGTAGGTTTTCGGGGGCAAGTAAAGAGGTGGTTGGTTGGTTTCGTGGATGATACCTTCACAATTCGTATGGGCTGCATATGTCATAGTCGAGTCTAGTTAAGTATGTATGAGTTAAGTCTGCTGCAGTATCCAGACTAGCGTTGGCAAATGTCCCGTATTTTCCGTATTAAATGAAGCGTCCCTTTACGAATGTTTCATTTGATGTGAAAAAAGTTTCAGTGGTTTCGCTTAACCTGAAAAAGCTTTAATTTAATTTGAAAAAGGCTTCACTTAATTTGAAAATGGTTTCATTTAAACTGATATGCTGATATGGGTGAGACTCCGTGGAAAACAAGCAAGTCATCAATGCTCTTGCAACATTCCAATATCGAGCAATCGACAGCGTAGGAAATCGATTAAACTACCTCTGGTGACTAGGGAAGCTTCGAGATCCCACTGTTTAATTCTTACAGGCTTCGAGATTTAATCACAAGAAGTCCTGATGGGAGAAAGGCTGTCGATAAAACTACCCTTTGTTGGCTGGCTTCCAGGTTTTAAGCAGTGGAACACTTCTTTATTCCACATTTAAGGAACTATGCGAGTGTCCAACGATAAGTTGAGGACCTTAGGAAGGTAGTTTACACCCACTGGACTCTAGCGTTTTAGCATCAGCATTCATTTTATGTTGGTACCAATGTCTTTAATAGGCTTTTGCCTTTCCAATGACCCAATGATCATCCAAACTTCGTTGCTACAATATAAAATACTGCACTGTTTATATGAGGGCAACCAAAAAAAAAACGTCAGGGGTTGGCTGGAGTAATGCCAAGGAAATTACATAGAAAGCAGACTCAAGTTGCTGAGTATAGGATTTGGCTTAAGACTGGTTTTCACTATGTCATATTTTGACGCCAAAACTTGCCGACATATTTTGACACAACTTTATCTCCTTTATCTATACCTTTACCGATAATATTATGGGCCAAAAACTGACAGATAGCCGATTTAGCAGGGCACGTACCCGACTAAAGACCTATCCTGATCGAAATCAATCGATAGACCGCTTTCTAATCCCACTTGACAATGTGTTTTCACTTATTTGACGACAAATGCCACTGAATTTGACATAGTGAAAACCAGCCTTTAGTTCACTTCATCGATACAGAAATTTCGTTTTCAGTGATGAGGTGATATGCTAATAAACAAAATTGCCAAATCTGTGTCTGGTGTCTGAGAAGCTTTTTACCCTCGAAAAGTGACTAAATATCTGATGTGCTTTGTGGGTAATCTTCGTCATTGGGCCGTAACCAATTATTTGCTACATATGTACTTATATTGACATAGTCTAAACTTTATTATTTTATTATAAAAAAATGCTAAATGGATAGCCCTATAATATTCTCTTTCAAAGTTAAAATTTGTGTAGTTTGAAAAGCATCCACCTACTCCTGTGCAAGGTCACATGGGAATGTATGGCCACAGTCTTGATGCAGATGTTCAGAGAGTTAAGGCGATGATGATTCCGCCATTTCAAGAGCTTTTTCTCAGTAATGTTAGAATTTAAAAATCCGGTTTACAATAAATATCTACTGTACGACCTATCCACCATGGACTGTCGATTTGATATGAAACGTCGGTAAGTCTAATATCAAAGAAAGTAGTTTATTATACCAAAAGTTCAGAGTAAAAGAGCAAAATAAATGCACATGATTGCCTATGAAAAAGATGCATTGTTGGCAATAAAAATGCACATTTTGCACGCTAAACGACTGAACTTTTCATGCAGGCATAAAATTATTATAAAAGCGGCATAGATACGCCACTAAAATAACTGCCACAGTTGCCTATTTGGCTCGTAAAAATGCGTACAACGTGGCCTGCCAACTAAATACATGCCATTATACGCAATGTACATATGTACATACATAACACCGTTCAACAAAAACAAAAAAAGAATCGAAACACACGAGCAATCAGTATACTCACGAAACTGTGGGCCAAATATAGTAAAACTGCGTTTTTTCTTAAAGGACTTTGTGTAATTTCAAAAATATGATTAATTTCAAAAATTATTTACAAAATTCAGTGCAATGTAGAATAAAAATATGTGTACCAAGTGAAAGAGATCTAAAAAAAATTAAATTTTTTGGTTCACAAGGACGAATATGTATTGAAAATGCCCTTTTATTTATATTTATTTTTTTAAGCTGATAAAGTTAGAAGGACGAAATTCGAGAATCTGGTCGAGTGTATATTAGTTCTTAACATGTCCTTTTTTTCAAAAATAATTATTGGAAAATTTCAAGGATATTCAAGGATAAAATTTTAAAAGGACATTTTCAATACCTAATCGTCCTTATGCAACAGAAAATTTATTCGGCCTTAATTTTACTGAATTTTGTCTTTAATTAGATACGCGTACTGTTTTTCTACATTACACCAAATTTTTTTTATTAATTTTTTAAAGTAATCGTATTTTTCAAATTTGAAAGTGCTTTAAAAAAATCCAGACGTCAGAGAGAAAAACTAAAAACGCAGTTTTACTATATTTGGTCCATGGCTTCGCGAATATATTAATTTTTTTTTGTGTGAAAAATTTACTGTTGCACGCTGTAATATATACATATGTACATAAGTATGTCTGTATGACCGCCTCTACTTATTATTGCCGGCACAATTCATCATAGTCAGTCGGCTGTTGTCATTGCAGCTTTTCTTGTAAGTATTTTTATAGAGATGTATGCAAGTATGCATACATACATACAGTGCCGGACAAAAGTATTGGCACAGAGAATTTTTCGCAATATCTGAAAAGTTTTTTATTCTAATTTATTTTCGATAATTTTTTATAAATATGTAGTTCGTCCTACACCAAAAAACATAAAAACTAAATCTCTAAATTTTGTGCAAAACTCAGGAAAATTCAATAAATTTGCATACTTATTTGCAACTTTCTATTCAGATTTTTTAGAAAAATTCTAAGTATGCAGTTTTATAGCTCAACTAATTTTAGTACAACAAAGTGCAAGCTTGAAGGTGCTAAAAAACCGCATTGATTTTTGTAAATTTTTTTCAGTCAGGTTCTTCCGTACAAAGTATGTTCGACAATTATTTTTTGTATGGAGAAAATGAGCAACACCTTCTACTAAAAAAATTTCCATAAATCAACGCAATTTTTTAGATACTTCAAACTTGCACCTTGTTATACTAAAATTAGTTGGGCTATAAAACTACATACTTAGAATTTCTCTAGAAAATCTGAATAAGAAGTTGCAAATTAGTATGCAAATTTATTGAACTTTCCTGAGTTTTGCACAAAGTTTAGAGATTTTGTTTTTATGTTTTTTGGTGAAGTACGAACTATATTTTTATTAAAAAATATTGAAAATAAATTAGAATAAAAAACTTTGCATATATTGTGAAAAATTCTCTGTGCCAATACTTTTGTCCGGCACTGTATATATTTTATTATAATTTCAAATGATCACAATAACAAGAATTGTTGTGATACGCAAAGAATTTGTAGTATTTGTATTTTTTTAATTACTACAATAACAACAGCAGCAGCAGAAAGCTATAACAATTAGAATCTTGCGTTTTGCAAAAACAAATGAGCTTTATTCCAATTACTGTTGCTACTGCTCCTGCTGGTGCTGGTGCTGGTGCTGCCGCTGCTGTTCATTCATTCATTAAAGCAATGCAATTGCAATAAAATGCGGCAATGCGCCACGATTAGCTATTAAACAGGGTGTGGGTGTGGGTGGGGAGCACTTGAAATTGTGCACTCGGTTGTTGGTAATCAGACATTCAGTGGATGTGACACTTGCTGCTGTCTGTTATGCATACACATATTTACATACATATGCACAGATGTATAAATTGAATATATTACATAAGTACATATGTGCATATTGCTGTTATTTGTATAACTCGTGCCATAATCGCTGAGACTTGCAGTGATTTTTCTTAGCTTTCATATAAAGGAAATATGTAATAGTATAGCATATTTAAAACAGAATAAGATTTATCAAAAAGTTTAAAACATTTTCCAAAAACAAAAACAATTAAAGAGGTCTAAGTACGGGCAAAACCGAACAGTATATGTCCAGCGCACGAATTTATAAAAGATACAGTTTTTTGTACATTTCTGAGAATTGCCATTAGCAGGTGGGCGTAGTTATTGTCCGTTTTTAAAACTTTTTTATTTTCGATTAGTGAGGCCAAATTGTAAAAATATATTTTATTATAAGTGAGCTACATATGTATGTATATAGTTTGTATCAAAAGTAGTCGGTATTTATTTTCCAAAATTTTATAAGAATACAGTTCCTTGCTAAAATACGTATTACCCTACATAAATACATGTATGTACATTAGACTGTCCCAAAAAGCTAACTTACTCATTTTACATTTTTATAAGGCGGTATTACTATTCTCTCTACTGTATTAGGGCAATTAGCGTTTTTAGTTTTTTACCAGCTATTCAGGATTTTTCCGACCATAAATTATATCTAATAATTTCAAAAGTTTAAACAAAATATGGAAATATAGGTATCAGTTAAAAGAAAAATTCAAAACAATATTAATTATAACTTTTGTTTCCATTTATCCTTTTGGAACGTGTCAAAAATATCCTTTAAAAATATTATCCTTCAAGATTTTTAATTTCGAAAGCTTTAAAGATGCAGATTTACTAGAAATGCGTTCAAATATGGGAAACATATCGAATTTTCCACATTTAAAAAATTTGCATGGACGATTAGTTCAAGTTATTAACTAAAATTTCAACTAAAAGTCGGCACGGGTTATCGTTAATTAAAACAAAAACGTGTTTTTGGTCGAAAATGATGGTTCACCTATCTTAGAAAATGCATTATTCTCAGTTTGGATAAAGCAAGATTCCATCGCGAAAATGTATTTAAATGAATACTTAGTTGCGTATGTAACGTATACGCCCCGTAGCACCATACGCAGTCATGTAACACGTTTACTCACACGTCTTAACTTAAAAGCCATATTATTTAAAAGTAAATAAATATTGGCGTTTAAGCTTTTTACACAGAATTCCTTATGCACATACACTGCCGGAAAAAAGTATTGGCACAGCGATATTTGCTCAATGTATGCACCAATTTATATTCTAATATTTTTCCACTAATTTTTTATAAAAAATACAAAAATATAATTTCTAAACTTTATGCAAAGCTCGTGAAACTGCAATAAATTTTCATGAAAATTTTCAACTTTTTTTTTGCATTCTTTCCATATAAAGTAGTTTCGATTTTTTTTTTGTATGGAAGAAAAAAGTTGCGCGAAAAAAGTTGCTAAAAATCAACGGTAATTTGTAGCTACTTACAGCAATAAAATTTATTGGACTATAAATCTGCACACTCAAAAAATTCTAAAAGATCTGATTAAAAATATTTAAAATTTGCATGCAAATTTTCTGAATTTTCGCGAGTTTGCACAAAGTCTAGAAATTATATTTTTATGTTTTTTGTTGTAGAAATAACCATATGTCTATTCGCTTTTCTACATAATTCTGATAAATTTTTGTATTCAAATCACAGATTTCTCACGTTAAATGGATTAGCCTCATAGTTTCAATCTTTAACAAGATCTTATAAAAAGCGAATACTGTCAAGCGTTAGCTCAGACTTTCAAATGGTCAAATGTCCAAACAAAATTTGAGAAGAAATGACGGGGCAACGTTCTCAAATACATTATCTTCTCCAAAAGAGAGAAAATTAAAAAAAAAAAAAACAGTAAATAAGTAAGAAAAGAAAATCCAACGTTTTCCAATTCCATATATCTTTTCAAACTGATCTATGACCTCGTATGACAAAAAGTGTATATTTATTTAGAAATAAATATCAACCACAAAAAGACAGCTGGACAAGCTGAAAACATATTTTTACTACAAATTTTTCTTCCGTGGGATTTTTGCTTGTTTTTTTTTAGATTTATTTATTGCCATTGCATACAGAAACAGCTCAAAATTTTTCCATCAACATTTTCTGCCAGAGTGTCGTTCATTACACAAATGCTGCACTTGTCAATATTATATTTTCCTTTTTTTTAAAGGGCTGTGTGAAAATGGCGTGCATTAAAATTTTCCGAAGGTTCATAGTGTCTACATAGTGTATTTACACATACAATTTTAAACAGTTTTGTCCAAATATACATATGTATATCTATTTGTACGCTCATGTTCATGTTTGCAAGGAAGTATTGCGCCACCAGCGAGACGGCCAGGCTCAACAGTTCGGGGGGTAGACAGAAGCGCGGGCGATCATTATCATTTGCTATGATGGCAAAGGCGCGCACAAACGTCAATCAAATACTCGATGACTCTAAAGTCAAACTAAAATATTATTTTCTATATTATTTTTAGTTTAGCAAAAATAACTTCATATCCATTACTTACATAATATGTTGATATTTTACGAGAGCTATGCCACATATGTACGTGCAAGTGTATACATATATGTTGGTATACATTAGGGTGTATCACTGCCTATACAAAGATCGGTATTGTTTACCCATAGGAATTATAAAATTTATTATATTTTAAGACTCCCGCCAAAATATATCAGAAGGATATTAAAAATTTACGTGAGCTGCACCCATTTGAAAATATCTCCAAAAATCTATATCTCTTTTTTTAAACATTTTTATGCAGACCTTTAGAGCTTAAAAACTTCTGAGTAAAAATTTTTGAAGTGGACCACCATTTTTCGAGGGTCGATACAAAATACATTGGGCGACAAAAGAAAACCGTGAATAACTTTCGTCTCGATGCATTGCGGAAAAATTTTTTTCTGCAAATAATTACTAATAGAACGTACAACAATATTAGTCCAAAACGCCATTTTAAAGCCATTGAGATGTCAGTAATATTAAAAAAAAAATAATAATAACTTGTATAAAAAAAAATTATGGCCAAATAAAAAATAAAAATGGTAAGAAAACACCATCATTCTCACCTGCTTAAAATATGAGCAGAATAGGTATTACCAATCGGGAGAAAACAATTAAAATCTAAACAATTTCGAAAAACTTTATAAGCTATAACTTCCAAAATAATTCGAATTTCGAAAATTTGTGAAACTTGTATTTTTCTATTATCGTTGTGAAGCATAAACAGATAATTGCACAAAAAAAGCTCGACCCTCGAAAAAACGGTGGCCCACTTCACAAAGTTTTAATCTTCTATCATCTGGGGTTATTTTTAAAAATAATTTTTACGGGGAGTCTTAGAATATAAATTAAATTTTGTCATTCCGGTGGCAAACCCGCAACTTTTTTTTGTGAGGCACCCTAGTGAACATATGCGCGCAGCAGAGAAGGGTGTAAGATGCTGAATTCACAAATAAACATTGATGTTCTCGCGTTGTACAACACATGCTTCACATTTAGATATGTACTTCCATATGAATATGTACATACANCGCGCCCTCTTCTCATATAGTTAGTAAAAGTTACAGGCGGGTCAGGCGCTGACCGCGCGGTCGCCGGCCACTCAAACTCATTGAACGCATTTAAACAGAATTACCCCAAGCCGAAAATTTTGTAAGTATACCTACCATATTATAGTGTTTTATGAGTATTTAAGCTGCTGCCCAAATTCATGCAAAATCTCCCCCTACATTGATGAAAACAAAATTTCACTACCTTTTTTTTTTGTAACAGCGATCTGGAACAATGACAGCGGCGCGGCCATCGTCATCACAACGCATCGCATCGCGCAGCGCATAATTGGCAGCCATGATGTTGGCGCGGCCTGGATGCTGTGTTGTATGGAGATGGATGAATGACTCGACTCCGACGGCTGGTTGACTGACTGATTCTACATATGACTCTGCTTGACAGCTGGCCTGTGCGGTTGTGCGGTGATGAAGTGTACCTACTATGTGGAAATGCCATCATAAATATCTACCATACGAAGGTAGGAAGGAGGCTATACATAGTACATAGGCATGCGGGTGTGCCTGTATATATGTATGTGCGTATATACACATACATATGTATTTGCAAAGCGTCAGATCAGTCAACCACGCCGGCTTCCGAAACAATTTTAAATCAGAGCGAAAATAAATCACTTTAATCATACAAAATGCAGATTGGGTAAAACAAACAATTCTCTTTCTATGCGTGTTTGTTTGTTCGTTTTGTCGCAAGCAAAAATAATGATCAACGTTTGTTCACTATAATAAAAAAACACGTTGTCATTCAGAGAGCGGACGAACTGCCGATCCTTGCATATGCGTTGGTAATATATTTTTTGCGGTTACTCGTCCCGGCAAAATTTTTTAAACAAAACATTTTCAAGGCAATGTGTATACTAATGCTGTTAATGGATATGAAAATGTTTTTTTTTTACTCTTAAATATTTTGAAGTAAGCAATTGCCATAAAAAATCTACTAATATTGGTAAATAATTTTGTATGTGTCTCTAAAAATCTTTCACCCAAATTCATAAAAAATAAAGGAGACTTAAATAGCTTTATAAATCGAAATTTTGTATGAAAATGTCACTTTATAGAGCTCTTTAAAAATATTTTATTTTTTATGAATAAGGACATTAAATTTTCTTTAAATAATAAAAATGTGCTTTTTCCTTGTCTTCGTTTTCAAATATTTTTGTAGAGCAGTAACAAAAGATTTATGTCCGATTTATTTGATTTAATATTTTTATTTTTATGATTTTTTTTAATTTTTCTTTGTTAAAACTATTTCTGCTACAAATATAAGGATGTTTAATGGTTCAATTTAAATTTTTTTTAGCTCAGAAAAACGTATTCATGACTTTTATTTTTTTTTTTTTGCGCAAGCATTTTTTTAGTAATTTCTAATATATCATATCTTTTACATAGACATTTTGTTTTGTTGTGGCAACTGTGCTTCATTAAAAAAGGTTTTAAATACATACATACATACATACCAATTTATCGAATATTAAGTATTAAAGTTCCCACTTTATTTATAATTTTTTATATCTTTTGCATCAGTGAAATATAAATATAATTTTTTTTTTGTAAATGTTCCCATATACACATGAATGCATTTCATTTTACACTTTCTAGACTTTTTTGTGGTTTTTCCTAGTTAGTTTTTTTGCAATCCATTAAAAAAATTTTCTGCACTCAAACATCTAATACAAAATTATATTTAGTTATACATACATATGAAAATGTATTATTAATACCAAACACATTTTGAATGCACTATTTTTGCATATTCTCCATAACTCCAGTTTCATGTTAAAAATGTTGCCAGAAATCCTTCAAAATTGTTTCACTCTCACACACATACATATCGCACAAATTAATGGTCGCCAAATCGTTTTTTTTCTCTCGAAAACACAACGGAATCGTTTTATTTGAATTTCTTAATATAATTTTTATTTTCCATAATTCACCTTCAACTTACGTTATTAAGAACATTTGTTTGAAGAAACTTAAAAAATAGACGTTTTCAAGACATTTGTAAGTTTTAAGTTATTAAACTTTTTGTTCGCTTAACTACACTACTCTACATTAACTTAGAGAAAAAACTTAAGAAAAAAGTTTCTTTCTATTTTCCAATTTTTTTTTTGTATATTTTGCCGCCGCCGCGGTAGTAACTAGCTTAGTTCGATCCGGTTGCGTTTTTCGTCGAGTTTACGTTGAGACTGAAGCGTTGCGCGTCGTGCAATCAGTGTTTAAAGTCAAACGAATCGGTGCGAAGATCAACAGCGTTGACTCGCTATACGCTGATCTTCGTATCGAGGCGCAATAAGGCAACTACATACAAAGCCAGTTGTGGCACATTAAAAGAGAGAGAGTTGTACAGTAGAGCATGGATGGTTGGAATCAACCTATTGAGGTACGCGATTTTAATGTTACAGTTAATTTAGTGTAATTTCACAGTATTACTGGGCTGGGTGCCGGGGCACGAGGGCCATGACGGCAATGAACAGGCGGACCGCCTAGCAAAACACGGAGCTACCACACTATTCCATGGCCCGGAACCCTTCTGCGGGCTCACCAAAGCCCACTTAAGGGAGGTCATAAACAAGTGGGTCGACAAAAAATTCGAAAGGCACTGGAATGAATGTCCGGGGCAAAGACAAGCTAAGCGGTTCATCTGTCCATCACAAGAAGCTTCAAAAAAGCTCATAAATCTAGGCAGGGAGGACCTTCGAACTCTCACTGGGTACTACACGGGACATTGTTCCCTGCGTTATCACCTCAGTAAAATGAATCTTTCAGACACGAGCGTCTGTCGCTTCTGTGAGATGGACGAAGAAACGCCAGAACACATCCTTTGTGAATGTGTTGCTCTCGCTAGACGCAGACTCGCTCACCTAGGTGGTACAACACTTAATCCATTCGAAATATGGAACAAAAAGCCCACCGAAGTGCTAGCTTATATTAAAAGCCTTCATATATAGGGTAAAAGGCCACGCACAATAGACCACCTTAGAGGTCGCAGTGCTCAAGGCTCATAATAATAATAGTGTAATTTGGATGTGATAACTAGGGATGTTACGAGTACTGACTAATTTCGAGTACTTTTGTAAGTAATGAGTACTTTTGAGTACTCAGTTTTGATACTTTTAAAAATCCTTTACTGTCAATACTTTTCGTATCGGTACTAGCCAACACTAAAATACTGTCAAAACAAACGTCTCTGTCTGACCTTGCCTTAATATCACTGCATCAATGAATTAAAAAAGCAGCCTGACGATCATCAGTTACTACTTATGTATTGTCTGTCTTCACAGACTGAGTTAAGTCATAAAATTCCATTTAGAGTAATTATTGAATTTGACATTGTTATACTAAAACAATTATGGCACCACTGTAGATATCCTGCGGTTTCTGGGAGAAAAAATTTAATGATTTATATTGAACTATTTTGTAGTCCACCTAATACCATTAAGGTAGTTCGGCAGAAACCGAAACAAATTATAATATGACGATGTAAGGTACAGGCTTTATGGTGGGAACATCAAAACTTCCAAGCCTAACTCTAGCTAGCCTAGTTGTGCTGAGTTATCGAACTTGTGTAAGGTCTGACGTTGTTATGATGAAAAACCACTCCTTTTCTCTAAATTAATAATGAGAAATAGTTTGTTTTTAATCAATTGCTTTAATTTGATTAGACATATACATATGTATATAGATAGTAGAAATCTAAATCAATCGTTGGGCCGGACGGTAACACTTCATATTGGACAATTATCTTCAGCAGAGTCAATCTTGATTTTGCCACCGTTTGGCTGTCTTTCTACTTCTTGGACCATGACCGTTTTTTTCGCACGCTATCGTCGCAAGAAAACTGTTATTCACCATCAGTAATCTCGCTTCAAAAATGGTTCGAAGAAAATTTCAAAATTTTAATAGCTAACTTGTACATATAAGGTAGCCAAACGTTTAGTTTATTTTTGTTTTCAGCCTTCTTCAAAATGTTTAAAACTCTTTAGAGATGGCTCTTTTGTTGCCTAGCGTTGACCGCTTACATATTTCTCAACGATTGGAGGTATTTCGACGACTTCCGCAATGATTGGTCAACAAAACCGTGGTACATCTTTAATATCGAAATTACCAAATTGGAAGCGAGCTAACCATTAATTGGTGACTCTTTCTGACACGGTATTCTCTCAATAAAGAGCACCGATTTTTTTAGCTGCCTCTAAGGTGTTTTTCTTTTTCTTGAAGTAAATTTTCACAGTATAGCCAATTTTCTATTAATTTTTACCACAGTATACTGTGATTTTTACTAATTTTCAAACTATTAAATACATATGTATGTTAAATGGTTTCTAATTATCTGAGTTCCACTTACCCACTCTTTACTGTATGCTATATTGTATGTATTCCCGTGTGCATATAAGTTGATTAAGAAATTTCGAGCTGCTGGCAATGCCACTCTCCATATTAGCCGCTCACTAAAATATTGCTTTGCCGGTCGAGTGTTCCTCCTCAAATACCTTGTGTGCTTCGCCATACGAATCTAGCTATGATTAGTAACTGAAAAACTCTCTTAAAAATGTAATGAGTAGTGAAAGAGAATCTAAACATTTAAGAGATCAAAGTTTTAGTGTTGGAAAAGGCGGGAAATAATAAACATAAACTTCACTTAGAGCGCGAAGAAAATTATAAAAGTCGTTATTGTAATTTGATTTATAATTATACAAATAAGCCGCTGGTCTATTGGAAGTACATTGGGGGGTCCATGTACTTCCAATAGTCACATCCTTTTTATACAAAAATTCTTTGTGCTTACCATGTGATTTCCTCTAGTTTGCCGCAAACAATGCAAAATCTTTGGGTGAAATATGTACGACTAAGGAAATGTAGCACGCGCTCAGGCGCATAGTAAAATAGTACAAATATTTGTATTTTCGTGAATAGTTCCTGTCAATTTGTGTGCGCTTGGAAGTATTTGATTCAATAAAATGATTTGAACTGAGCTAGTTTCACCGGATGTAAAATATTCTGGCACCAAAAATATAGAGTACGTTCAGGGACAACTTGTAATGTAGACAGAATTTATTTCCGCTGCACTTGCTGTTCATTTCTGAGCGCTCGCTAGGAAAGAGCAAGTTGGCTTACTAAAATGATTTTTTGAGAACCGACCACGTGTGAAATTCGACGACGCATGGGGCTGTGTTGAGAAAAAATTTTCCATTGCCATACTGGCCATCTCAGTGAGAATTTTATAAATGTGGAAGTTAACTAGTACTGCTTATTTTCCTGGCCTGTCGATTTGCCGGATGTCAAATTTTCTTCTACGAAAAGGTAGCATACGTTGAGGAGCATGATGCGTTATGCTGTGAAAAAAATTTCCGCTGGCATTTGCTTCTTCTTTTTATGAGCGCCTGGTAGAAATTTGCAAGTGATCACAAAAAATCTCTAAAAGAATAGCAGACGCGCCTAATAGCATGCAACATTTAGTTACATGCTCCGCATACTACAACACCCTTTTCGGGCGTTGTTGCATGTTCTGTGCCATTTTTCGTTCTCTTTCACTAACAGACTTTCCCTACATATGTTTACGGTGACCAGATTTCTGTGGCCAAAAACCGGGACATTTCTAAAACATCGAATCCGAACATACAATTAGGTTTTTAGAACAAAAAGACATAACATCTTTTAATACAGTTTTATTTAATTCAAACAAAGAGAAAAAAAACTCGTAAAACTATCACAATAATGTATTCACAGAATATACATATCGATTGCTGAGTGGAAGATCGACCTATCTCGGCAACCAGTTCGAAAATGCTCTATCTCAAAAAACTTTTCAAGAACGCCTTATTTCAGAATTCGTTTCAAAAACGCCCTATCTCAGCTGCCGATTCAAAAACGACCTATATCAGCATATTTTCAATACATTTTGAAGTGAGATAGGGCGTTTTTGTAAATAGGAAAATAAAATTTGAGCAAGTTACCATCAAAAAAATCATATAAATCCCAATTTCCAACTTTGTAGAACACTTATAAAACTCCGACGAATTTTAATAAAATTTTAAACATTTTAATCAGGTTTTCTAGAATTATTTTGAGTATGCAGCTTTGTAGTAGAGGTTTACGCCGACAGGCTTTGCGGCGGCGGCGTGTTCAACTTCAAAAAGAATCGGCGGCGGCGGCGACGCCGGCGCGTCTGGAAACGCCGGCGCTACTGCCCATAAGGTAGAGTCCAAAGAGCCATGAGGCTTCTAATCTCATCATGTCATCAGATTATAATTCTATTTAATTCATTCATTGAATTCAAATGTTGAGTGACTGCTGCTGATGGATGGGCGAACAGAAGAAAGTCTATATAGTATATACATTAGGTTTCCCATTGAAAATGATTTTTTTTGAAAATTTAAAGACCCTACCCCCTAATTTGATTCGTTTTT
>NW_016159556.1:79341-82404 GCF_001687245.7 Rhagoletis zephyria
CGAACCGAACACTGATTTTGGTAATAAAATTCAATGATTTGCAAGCGTTGCTCGTTAGTAAGTCTATTCATGATGAAATGTCAAAGCATACTGAGCATCTTTCTCTTTGACACCATGTCTGAAATCCCACGTGATCTGTCAAATACTAATGCATGAAAATCCTAACCTCAAAAAAATCACCCGTTAGTAAAATAGTTTAATACACATTTTATTTAGATTTTTAATCAAGCTTAAAGTACAATATCGCGGCAATTCAAGCCTATACTTATGTGTATAATTATAAAGGTCAAGGGTAAATATGTTCAATAATATTATTGTTGCACAATATAAAAATAAAAGTCCAAATCAAATATGAAACACTTAAAAATTTATATAAAATCATAAACAGTTACTTAAAATTTTTAAAGTGACAACAAGGACTTTAATTATTTGTAGCAATAATGTCAACAAATACATTTTACATAGTACATATAGTGTCACAAAATTATCCTACCTTACAAATCGTTCAAAGTCATACAAGCGATTTTAACCTTAAAAAATGCAATAATGTAGGCTCATAATGTGCTTTGGATAAGCGTTGCTACTTTTGAAAATTTTCTTTCGAAAAGTTATAAATACATATAGTTAATGTTTTTTCCATTTTTATAGCTGTCGGCTCCGTTTAGAAGAGTCTTACATAGACATAAAGGCATTTGGCGATTTTATTTTGAAGATGCATTTTTGTTCATTTAATGTTCTTATTCTCTTACTTATAAATTAACTTAAATAAAGTACCCGCGGTTATCGTAAATTTGATTTTGTTAAGGTGAAGTCATTTAATTTTTTTCTATGTAATCCGCCGGGTGAAATACGTTCACACAACAAAAATCTTTTAAAAAATTATTTTTTTTGTTTCTTTACTTAAAAAATATATTACAATAATTTAACTGTGTTAGCAGAAACAAAATCATTTCTAACTAGTATAGTGACATCGATTCAAAAAATTATACTCGTACACATTTTTTTTTTTTTTTTAGTTGCATTCATAAACATTTCATAATTAAATACGCATTGTATAAAAAGCACTTTGGATTTTTCACTCTAAGGCAACTTGGTGATATTTCCGCTCTTTTTATTTACTTTTATGATTTTTGATTTTGTATATGCTTGTGTTGTTGTTGCTTTAGCTGGAAGGCGCTTGGAATTACCGGTCAGCCGCGCATGAAATTTGCTTAAAATTAAAAGATGTTCCTTAAAGTTGTTCAGCCGCTGCAAGTGGAAAATCAAAATTTAAATAATTTCACACAATGAAATACGATTTATAAATCAATGTTCAGAGGAAAAAGGTGATAAAGCATTAATTCAAGCAATAAACTATTTTGGAAATAAAAAACGAAATCAATTGGTATTAGGTCATTTTTTTGTAAAATAAAAAAATAAGTTTGCACTCTTCAAGCAAAAACCAATGAGCGATGCATTTGTCTGTCACCTTATATACACTTTGACAAAAATCTATGGGTAGGAAGGGGGAAAAATAAAGTGTTATTGGGTAAAAAATTGTTATTAAAATTGCTTACTTGTGCTGGCTTTGACATGCAAACAGCCAATCGGTTGGGAATTCATCGCGCTTCACAAAATTCGGTTCTTTACAAAAAGTCATTCATATTGATGTAGTTTTTAAAACTGAAGAAGAACATAACAAATAACATAACGAGGTTGCATTTCAAAATATTAATAAACTAGGAATATACATACATACATAGCTATGTATTTATGTAGGTAATTGCAATTAAAATATTGAAATGGATATGAAAATTACGATACAGAAACACAAAACATGTAGAAAGCATATGAAATGGGTGCAAATAAGAGACACAAGAAAAGTATGGAAAAAGAAATGGTAAGCAAGGAATCTGCACAGATCGATCGATTCGTTCTTCTGCCTGAACTCGAGTAAGCTGTTTCGCGGAACAAAATCTAATTTGGAATCGAATTGGCTGCAAATGTTTTCTCTTATCGTATAATCGAACTGCTCGAATGAGGCAATATTCGAATAGTAAAATTCGAATAGTGGTATTCGAATAAACGTGCACCGTCGAATATTCGAGTAATCTCTGGCTGTCGAATATTCGAATGATCGCTCGTGTTCGATTACTCAAATATTTGCAGTGCGGGAATTCTTATATAGTTTATATTATTAGGTCGCTAGACGGATCCACATTCGTTTAGGGATTTCAAGCAAAATTTTGATTTGCTCCAACGGCTTAAATATATTTATGTGAGGAATATTCGCAAATTATTGCGATTACCATCTAAGCCAATTGCAATGCCATTGAAAGGTGACCGGCACAGTTTTCAGAAGAATATATAATATATATAATAGAATCGATAATATAAATTATAGTAATTTATCGCGATGTTTTTCCTCGCCCCCGTAGTGCTCCTCTGAAAACACCGATAACGGCATTAAACAATAGAAATTAGTAGCACAACTTAATTTGAGTGAAGATGGGGTTATGCCGAGCATACTGCAAAAGTTTTTAGCATACTTTGTTACAAACTATGTCTAAAAACCGAGTACGTTTTCTCATGAGTAGGGATGTCATAAAAAATAAACGATTAATTAATCATATGATTAATCACAAGCAAAAAAAAATGATTACAATTAATTGCCGTTATTGGGAAATAATCGATGAATCGAATTTTTAAAGGAACTTTTTACAGTGAGTATTCACAAAAATATTTTTCCATAAAAAATTTTGAACTCACTTGTTAATTAACCTTAAATGAAATCAAACGAGTATTTTTAGCGCCGATAATTATTTATCCATTTTTACAAAAACAAAAGTTTTGATAAGTGTTTTGTTGTTAAGCGGTTGCGTTTCTCGGTGGCTGTAAAACCAGCTTTTGAAAAAAAGGCGCTTAACAGGCACCGGGGTATCAACTAAATGGCAGTTTGTTTTCGAAAGTCCGTTCGAAAGTTTTGGGCAAACAGTTCTAATTTCCTCAATGTTGACCAACTTGCCTACCTACGGCTTATTTACAACAAACTTCTAGCATTTGACCAACTGGTTCGCCGATAAA
>NW_016159557.1:0-9039 GCF_001687245.7 Rhagoletis zephyria
AGTGCTCATAATCTTTAATGGAAGGTGTGAAATAGCGATCAAATACAATGGCTACTCTATTTGCTGAGCTATGGGTAAGACATTTCAAGATTTTTTTTTGACACATCTCCAAAACTGCGCGGCATTTCTTTGAAAGTATTTAAAAAAAAAAAATCCATCTACAATTACAAAATCTAGATGCGATGGTGGCTGTTCTAGGGATTAAAATCATCGGATACAAATTTTTGTTACTATAATTGTAATCTAATACTCCTTCGATTTACGATTATTCCAATCCTAATTCAAACTATTTTAAATTTGATATTAAAGTAATCGTAATCCCCAGTCTTTGCGAATGATTTTCTGGTTCGCTGGGTATACATACAGTCATATGTTTGTGACATTTAATATGAACAGAAAACAGCAAACAAATCAAAATATAACAAATTTCGTAGAAAAAGTTGTAGTAGTTTTAGAAAACAGCAGGTGCACGTGCTAAACTTTATTGGCGATTTTCTATACTCCGGCTTGCGTAAATCGTCAGATTATATACTTCCCGTTAACCTTGGGCTGTTTGCTTCATAAAAAAAAAAAAATGACCGCGCTCGAGAATGTAACGTTTTTTTTGCAAGTTTGCGACCCTCCCAATCCCTTGCGTCACGCTCAAATCGTCAGATTATTGAAATGCACACCTTTCAGCATGTAATTAACCCACCATTTCTTAATCTGACGCGCTCGAGTAAATACACCTATCAATTTTTTTTACTATTCTGATCAGCTCTCCTATGCGCGCGGCTCTACATAGAGGGCTTAGATTTGGCAGAGGTACTCAACAGGATGCAGGATACCCCCCATATGTTAATCTGACGCGCTCGAGTAAATCCCCAAATCCCCTCTTGGGCTCCCCTACTATGTAGCTCTCACGAGAAATATTTTTCATTATTTCTGATTTCGGAATATGTACATAGGTACATTAGACTGCATCACTCCCCATACAAAAAAAAAATCGGTACTATTTTTCCATTGGAATTATAAAGTCTATTATATTCTAAGACGTCCACCAAAATATTTCGGAAAAATATTACGATTTAAGTGAGCTGGACCGATATGAAAATACCTCCAAATTTTATGAATAAACATAGTTTCTTATAGATTTTTTTTGAAAAAATTACCTCAAATAACAAAACGAATTAAGCTTAAAAAATTTGCATAAAAATATTTTAAAAAAATTTGAACGGAATCGTAATGATGAGATTTTTGTTGCTGTTTTTTAACTTTTTTCAAAGATTGGTATAAGAAAAACTTTAATAACTGAACTTAAACTCTTCCGATTTAGACATAAGGGGTGTCATTGGAAAGGTATTTTCTCACCCTTTTTATTTCTTTGCTAATAAACTCATTCAAAGGATGAAAGAGAAAATTAGGATGAACGAACGTCATTCAAAGTTGAATTAAGATGTGTTGGTGTTGGAAAAAAAAATTGGGACACGAACGACTTTTTTTTGGACAGAAATAAAAACAGTGTGAAAATACCTATCTACTGAGATCCCATAAGTCTAAATCAGAATAGTTTTGGCCCAGTTATTCAAGTTTTTCGTAAATCAATCTTTGAAAAAAGTTTAAAAAAAACCGCATCAAAAATCTTATTCCTACGATTCCGTTGAAAAGATTTTTAAATATTTTTATGCAGATTTTTTAAGCTTAATCTGTTTTGTCATCTGAGGGGACTTTCTTCAAAAAGTTCTTTAAGAAACTATTTTTATTCATAAAAAACTCCATTTTTGGAGGTATTTTCAAATCGGTCCAGCTCACTTAAATCTTAATATTTTTCCGAAATATTTTGGTGGACGTCTTAAAATATAATAAATTTTGTAATCCCGGCGGAAAAACCGCAACTTTTTTTGGTGATGCAGTCTAATGTACATATCGGCGGTCCCTACGAAGAGTAGCACATTTCACTATTCGCGTGGAAGACTAGCACATTTCACTATTAGCGTGGAAGACTAGCACATTTCACTATTCGCGTCGAAAAGTGGCACATTTCAGATTTTTGCGTGGAAGACTAGCACATTTCTCTATTCGCGAGGAAGACTAGCACATTTCAGATTTTTGCGTGGAAGGGTAGCACATTTCAGGTTTTTGCGTGGAAGACTAGCACATTTCAGATTTTTGCGTGGAAAAGTAGCACATTAAGGGCCGGTTACTCAATGTCTGGTTAACGCTAATCTCCCGTTAAACATAGTTATCGACGTTACCGACTCCCTGTTGTATGCATGGAGTCGAAGACGTCGATAACGATGTTTAACCGCAGATTAGTGTTAACCAGACATTGAGTAATCGGCCCTTAAGGTTTAAAATAAATCATAACGGCATAATTTATATTGGAAGTTAAGTGCTTATTTGATGTTTCTATAATTGTATTATAAAATTCATGAAATTCAGACGGTATGTAGCGTTTAGTGATCATTTGCTGGAGATCATCCACTTTTGTTTTTTTTAGGGCATTTTTCCCCTTTAAGCTTTATGCAATTCATATTGTTTTATGGTTAACCATTGAAAATTTGTTTTCAGTATGTTCAATTTCAATTAAAATAAAGTTCATAAAAAAAAAAATGTAAACCCTCGCTCAAAACTTTGTTGAAATCTAAAAAAGTCAACTAAGTTTCATTCAAATTTCAAACTTATTTACTCAGAAGAGTGAAATTTTTTTTGAGTATGAAGCTTTATAGCCGATTCAATTGTAGTGTGATAATGTGGAAGTTTCAAGAGCCTTAAAATTACCTTTGATTCTTTTTGTCGCATTTGCTCCCATATAACGAATAAACACAATTTATTTTTATATGGAAGAAAACCGCAACAACGGAAATTTTTAGCCACTTGAAACTTGCACATTATTGCAATAAAATTGAAAGGGCTTTAAATCTGTATACTCAGAAAATTCAGAGAAAATAATTTTGAAAATTGGATGAACATTTTTAGATTGTTTATATTTTTCTACAAAGTTTTAAATTTGGGTTTATATGAATTTTTTCAGAGAATGAACTTTAATTTAATGAAAATTCTTAAAAATAAATAAATAAACATAAGTGGAAGGCAATATCACTTTGAAATGAGGTGCTCTTGATATGACTGCGTGTACATTAGGGTGGTCCAAAAACAGTAAAGTCGGAATTGTAAGCATTACTCACCGCCTAGGATTGTTCTATATAGAAAAAAAGCATACCCATATTTTTTTATTTTAAAATCAAAAAATATTTAGAGGTCGCTCAAAGCGCTCAAAGTTTTCCATGTATTTTTATAAGTATGGGAAAAAACAACTTTTCGTAGAAATGGTATAGAATTCTTGAAAAGTAATATTTTTCGATCGGAAAACTCTGCTTCTCTTCAGGAGACTTACAATAATAATACCCAATTATTTATTTAAACATTTTTAATACTAACGATTTTTTATTTGTCCCCCATTGCATTTTTTGGGGTTTTTGTGGGTTTTTGGCGGACTTATAAATTATAGTTGCGAAGAAAAAATGGTTAAATAAATAATTTAGTATTATTACTGGGAATCTTCTGCAGATGAGGAGTATTCCGATAGAAAAATATTAGTTTTTTTGAATTCTATACCATTTCTGCGAAAAATTTTTTTCCACATATAAAATACATGGAAAACTTTGGGCGCTTTGAGCGACCTCTAAATATTTTTTGATTTCAAAATAAAAAATAGGGGTATATTTTTTTCGGTATAGAAAAATCCTAGGTGGCATAAAAATTCCGACTTTACTTTTTCACATGCATTTTGGGTCCACCCTCATGTACATACATATATGTTTCTCGTATTTATAAATAGATTCCCTGAGGAAGACGCGAATATGCGCCAAAACAAGTAGGAGGAAAATAAACGTTTATTCTATTTGTAATAAAAGACCGAAAAGCTCCATACACAAGATTAAACTTTCAGCTTAGTCGAGGAGAAATAATTATATCATACATGTATGTTTGGTTTTTGTACGGCTGCTGGTACCACTTTGTATGTATTCGCTACTATTCTACGCGAGAATCTGAAATGTGCTACTCTTCCACGCAAAAATCTGAAATGTGCTAGTCTTCCACGCAAATAGTGAAATGTGCTACTCTTCCACGCAAAAATCTAAAATGTGCTAGTCTTCTACGTGCATAGTGAAATGTGCTAGTCTTCCACGCGAGAATCTGAAATGTGCTACTTTTCGATGCGAATAATGAAATATGCTAGTCTTCGACGCGAATAGTGAAACGTGCTAGTCTTCCACGGTAATTTGAGATGTGCTACTCTTTGTTGGGAGCGAAGATATGTACTTTGAACCCTACTTATTTATTTTGAAGGAGTTTGTAATTTCAAAGATATGATTAATCTAAAAATTCTTAAAAAAAAATTCAATGCAATGTAGAATAAAAAATATGGACAACAAATTAAGGAGGAAATTTCTTTAGAATTTGAAATAATTAAACGCAGCCATATTAACTTGATTTCAAGAGAAACGAATTTTCATTGATAACTTTTTTTTTGATAACGCTGTGCGACAGCTCAAATCGGTATTGAATAAAACCAAATGCAAGTGATAGCTTTTGAATTTCATTGAGTTTTTTTTAAATAAAAACTAAAATTAGAGGTGTATGTATGTATCAAATAAAACAACTCTTTGAGGTAAAATTTTCGAGTGACGAAAGCTGAACTAGAAACACAAAAATTTATGATATCAATTTCGTGACGAAAATTATACGCATTTTTTAACTGCCTTTGAAACGTACGGAAAATCTTTTCTTATTTATTCATACGAATCGTTGCAAAAGTTCTGTGTTTTATTTTGTGTTTCTAGCAGTAGACGGAATTTCGCAACGTTCCGAATAAATTAAAAAAGATATTCCGTACGTTCCAAAGGCGGTTAAAAAATGCGTATAATTTTCGTCACGAAATTGATATCATAAATTTTGTGTTTCTAGCAGTAGACGGAATTTCGCAACGTTCCGAATAAATTAAAAAAGATATTCCGTACGTTCCAAAGGCGGTTAAAAAATGCGTATAATTTTCGTCACGAAATTGATATCATAAATTTTGTGTTTCTAGTTCAGCTTATTTGATATCAATTATTTTGGGGTAGCAAATTTAAAATACAACAATAATCTAAAATAATCTAAATGTCTTATTTTTCGCAAATAAAGTGCTAAAAATGTTATCTAAATCCAAATGATGTATTCAAACCGATTTGTCCATTGAAACATATAATTTTTCGAATACGGAATAAAGCGAATAAGAATGATCATATCCTTTGTATTGGAAGAGAAAAATAAAAAATAAAAAATTATGAAAAATGATAAAATTTATCAACTTGCTACCAACTTTGGATACAATAAACAACTGCATTCATCTGATTGTCTCGTAGTTTAATTTTAATAAGATTTCTACCGGGTATGGGGCGCACACATGTGTTTTTTAAGAAGTTTTACTTCTATCACGTGTACGGTGTTGCACTCGTGCCATTAAACAAATGTTTTTTTCTCAAGTAGTTTTGATCAGTGGCAATTTATACATATGTATGTAAGTAGTAGCGGCACATTGAGTGAACTAAATGCATTCATACATACATATTTATGTACAAATGTAGGTAATATTGTATGCGTCTTCCCAGGTAGGTTAAGTGCGGGTGATAAACCCACGTAGCATAGTTAAATACTAACATACCCACAATTAAAATGGGGAAAATATTACAATTTCGGCTTGTGACTGAAACAAACTCTAAGTACACACAAATTGTGGTTTCCAACACATGTACGAAGTTATTAGCACAGCTGCATCCTTCAACTTGTCAACACACGGGAAATTCACTGATTCGCAGAGAATTTCGGTTTAACTGGCAATCGGGGAATGGGCACTTTTTTCGAGGAACTGGGTATGTTATTTTTATATCTTAAAGAAACCAAATTACACGAATATGTTAATTTTTAACCACTTGACCCTTTTTGGAGCGACAACAAGAGCTTTCCCAGATATAAGCTATATACCAAATGAAAGCTAAGGTTTTGGGCTAGATTTGAGGGAATCCAGAATAAAATCGACTGACCAGGTTTTGAGAAAATGCCCGAAATGTATATTTTCAGCAGCCCGATTTTTAGTTTCCAGCCGATAACGTTATGACATATTTATATTTCATTAGCACAAAAGATAACGTTAGATAGCTTGTTTTAAGGCCCTTCTAATGATAGTCACACCAATGACATGGACTTAGTAGTGCGGCCTTAGTGGTAGTTTGAAAAATTTTTTTTCGAATTTCAGGCAGAAGCCACGCCCACAAAGGCATACGAATCAAAACATCCTGGAACAAAACCTTCTTAGTTTTTTTGTACTTTAATTCCTGAAAGTTTGAAAAATATTAAATGAAGGTACGTACAGACGCCACATACATACCAAAGCATTTCGTAGTGGAGACACGAACCAAAACACATTTACCTCTATATCTTTCCAACTACTATCCGGAACTTAATATGTAAGGTATCGTTTGAAAGGTATGGGCCTATAGAATAACACTAAATATGTTGGATGTACCCACATGCCCCCTTAAACCGGCAAAAGCAAAAAAACGTTTTTTATTTCGCAACACTTTAGCCCCATTTTTAAGAATCCGGTTAATCGTTTATGAAGCTTGAATACATTTTCTGGACAACCTCTGCACAGACCTTTCCAACGATATCTCAAACATGTCGATTGGACGTCTGGATAAAAACTTCCAAATCTCGTGTATATATAAGCGAGTCATTTCAGCATGCTACTGTGGCTGCTTTCGTCACTTGCGCGCACTGCCTTGCGCTGTGATATCTCAACCATGTCGATTGAACGTCTTGATAAAAACTTCCAAATCTCGTGTATATATAAGCGAGTCATTTCGGCATGCTACTGTGGCTCCTTTCGTCACTCGCGCGCACAGTCGCAATGCGTTATATATATACATAAGTATGTACATATGTATTTGGACTCACAAATCGGATTTTACGATTATAGTTGTNTTGCGCTGTGATATCTCAACCATGTCGATTGAACGTCTTGATAAAAACTTCCAAATCTCGTGTATATATAAGCGAGTCATTTCGGCATGCTACTGTGGCTCCTTTCGTCACTCGCGCGCACAGTCGCAATGCGTTATATATATACATAAGTATGTACATATGTATTTGGACTCACAAATCGGATTTTACGATTATAGTTGTCTGCATAACCCAATGGCGAAAGATAAACTTTATCCGATTTTTTTAAATCGAAACTACATTTTTACGTACATGCATACATAAATATATTTAATATGAAATTGAAATTTTCACATCAATTTGCGCAATCTTCAAACGCAATCTTTCCCCACAACTTGGTTTTGCTGCAGTGAAGCGACAGAGCAAGTGACGAGTAAAAAAATATAAACGGACACTTATATATGTATCTATGCACATAAGTTCCCTGCAGAAAATCTGACTAGCCTACAACTAACGTAGAACGGGGCACCGAAATTGCGCATATGGAAACTTTGCATTTAGACATTATTTCGGTTTCAACCGAAACTGTTCATGTATGCTTTATTTCGGTTTTTGCCATATGCATTATTTCGGTTTTCAACCGAAACTGGGCATGTATGCATTACTTAGTTTTCTTCCATATGCATTATTTCGCTTTTAAAACGAAAGTATGCATATGCATAATTTCGGTATTTTCTCATATGCATTATTTCGGCTTTCAACCGAAACTGTGCATCAATGCATTATTTCAGGTTTTTCATATGCATTATTTCGGTTTCCAACCGAAACTGTGCATACATGCATTATTTCGGTTTCCAACCGAAACTGTGCATACATGCATTATTTCGGTTTTTGTTATATGCATTATTTGCATTATTTCGGGTTTCATCCGAAACTGTGCATGTATGCATTGCTTCGTCTTTCACATATGCATTATTTCGGTTTTGAACAGAAATGGTTTCGGTTTTCTAACGAAAGTGTGCACATAGATAATTTCGTTTTTTTCTAATATGAATTATTTACTTCTACTTAGTGAGGGTTTTAATCCCTAAGTGCGGACGAAGGCCGCCTACGTAGAAAGAAGTTCTGCGCAAAAATACTTCCGGTCCCCTTTTCCGGCAACACAGAAAGGAGAGTTCTACTTAGTAAGGGTTATAATTACTAAGCGCGGCCGAAGACCACCTACGCAGAGAGAAGTTCTGCGCAAAAATACTTCCGGTCCCCTTTTCCGGCAACACAGAAAGGAGAGTTCTACTTAGTAAGGGTTATAATTACTAAGCGCGGCCGAAGACCACCTACGCAGAGAGAAGTTCTGCGCAAAAATACTTCCGGTCCCCTTTTCCGGCAACACAGAAAGGAGAGTTCTACTTAGTAAGGGTTATAATTACTAAGCGCGGCCGAAGACCACCTACGCAGAGAGAAGTTCTGCGCAAAAATACTTCCGGTCCCCTTTTCCGGCAACACAGAAAGGAGAGTTCTACTTAGTAAGGGTTATAATTACTAAGCGCGGCCGAAGACCACCTACGCAGAGAGAAGTTCTGCGCAAAAATACTTCCGGTCCCCTTTTCCGGCAACACAGAAAGGAGAGTTCTACTTAGTAAGGGTTATAATTACTAAGCGCGGCCGAAGACCACCTACGCAGAGAGAAGTTCTGCGCAAAAATACTTCCGGTCCCCTTTTCCGGCAACACAGAAAGGAGAATTGTACTTAGTAAGGGTTATAATCCCTAAGCGCGGCCGAAGGCCGCCTACNGGCTTTCGCATATATATTATTTCGGTTTTGAACAGAAATTGTGCATGCATGCATTATTTCGGTTTTTGTTATATGCATTATTTCGGTTTTCTAACGAAAGTGTGCATATGGATAATTTCGTTTTTTCTAATATGAATTATTTACTTCTACTTAGTAAGGGTTTTAATCCCTAAGCGCGGCCGAAAGCCGCCTACGCAGAGAGAAGCTCTAGATAAAAATACTTCCGCCCTTCTTTTCCGGCAACACAGAAAGGAGAGTTCTACTTAGTAAGGGTTATAATCC
>NW_016159557.1:9551-10182 GCF_001687245.7 Rhagoletis zephyria
TAAGAGATATAGTCCCTAAGCGCGGCCGAAGGCTACCTACGCAGAAAGAAGTTCTGCGCAAAAATACTTCCGCCCTTCTTTTCCGGCAACACAGAAAGGAGAGTTCTACTTAGTAAGGGTAATAATTACTA
The DNA here is from genome assembly GCF_001687245.7 of Rhagoletis zephyria. NCBI lineage: Eukaryota > Metazoa > Arthropoda > Insecta > Diptera > Tephritidae > Rhagoletis > Rhagoletis zephyria. Next base: position 9,683 of record NW_016159557.1, read on the forward strand.
AGCGCGGTCGAAGGTCGCCTACGCAGAAAGAAGTTCTGCGCAAAAATACTTCCGCCCTCCCCTTTCCCGGCAACACAGAAGGGAAAATTCTACTTAGTAAGGGTTATAATCCCTAAGCGCGGCCGAAGGCCGCCTACGCAGAAAGAAGTTCTGCGCAAAAATACTTCCGGCCCCCTTTTCCGGCAACACAGAAAGGAGAATTCTACTTAGTAAGGGTTATAATCCCTAAGCGCGGCCGAAGGCCGCCTACTCAGAAAGAAGTTCGTTTTCATGTATGCACTATTTCGGTTTTTGTCATATGCATTACTTCGGTTTTGAGTCGAAACTGTGCATGTATGCATTACTTCGGTTTTTGTCATATGCTTTATTTCGGTTTTGAACCGAAAGTGTGCATGTATGCATTACTTCGTTTCTGCCATATGCATTATTTCGGTTTCAACCGAAACTGTGCATGTATGCATTATTTCGGGTTTTTCATATGCATTATTTCGGTTTTCAAC
>NW_016159557.1:10285-10479 GCF_001687245.7 Rhagoletis zephyria
CTTTTCCGGCAACACAGAAAGGAGAATTCTACTTAGTAAGGGTTATAATCCCTAAGCGCGGCCGAAGGCCGCCTACGCAGAAAGAAGTTCTGGATAAAAATACTTCCCCCCTTCTTTTCCGGCAACACAGAAAGGAGAGTTCTACTTAGTAAGGGTTATAATCCCTAAGCGCGGCCAAAGGCCGCCTACGCAGA